>NW_007378175.1:0-109426 GCF_000475195.1 Diaphorina citri
TTGAGAAAATAAACAAATAAATAACTAAATAAAATAAAATATGTAGTATGATTAGTATGTCTGTGTCTACAAGTATACTGGAGTTGATGGAAGTAGATTGACATCACCTAGAACTAGAACCCATAAAGAGGTTAAAAAGTATTTATGTTTATTGATTTAAAGAAAAGTTAATGGTATAGACATGTTTCAGTCGATGCCGATCGACGATCGACCAAAGTGTAATTCAGACGCTACTTTATTATGTATCTGGTACCTTCATTTCCTCTGTTTGCCAAGATGGGTGATTTTATATCCTGGTCCTGCCTGGTACCTATGGCTATTCGGACCTAGAAAAAAACATATTGTCACTTCGCAAATAAATACCCATACATTTTTGTACACAACATGCTTGGAAAATCGTCAGCCTGTGTAAATAGGAGGTTGACAGGACCGACCTTCGTTCCCGACCGTCGACGACAAAACAAGTTCCCAACATTTGAAAACAACAACAACAACAACAACAACAACAGAACTATGTCTAGTGAATCGAAGGGTTCACTGTGGTAAAAGATAAGGATTCTAAAGAGAGAAGTAAAAAATATTTCTTTGTAAGAAAAATGAAAGGGAATCCAAAGAATCCCTTTAAATCCATTGAATCCGGATAAATTTCCGCATTTTTCTAATTTTTGTTTTTATGACTACAATTTTTGAATAGCACTGGTTCGATAGCAGTCTTTAAGCCCTTTCTTTTTGAATCCGGATAAATTTCCGCAAACCCAGTACATCATAAGAAGAGCAAGAATGATTAAAATGACACACTCGAAGGAACTCTGTGTTTCACGGGCTTGAAAAAGTTCGTCCAGTTCAGACTTATGTGGCGTATGGTATAGGTGGGCCAATAAATGGTACGTTTTTTAGGTGGGCGAATAAATGGTACACTTACCCGAATCCGGATAAATTTCCGCAAACCCAGTACATCATAAGAAGAGCAAGAATGATTAAAATGACACACTCGAAGGAACTCTGTGTTTCATGGGTGACAAAAACCAGACATTTGATGTGACTGTGTGGTAAGATAAAGTGATAACCCAAATGTCAAGCGAGGTAACAGACATACCCGTTATGAAAATGAATGAGATTGTTTCTAAATTTTTAAAACCATTAGCGAGAGTGTGAAAATAAGATAAAGTACCTACGTTAGGTGAAAAGTCGAAGATAAACGAAAGGTGGAGAGGCAGGAGGATTAGGGGAATGAGAGGGAAGATACGCCTGAGGGACAAAATGGGAGAGGAGAGGTTAAAAAGGTTCTAGATTGTTTCTAAATTTTTAAAACCATTAGCGAGAGTGTGAAAAAAAGATAAAGTACGTTAGGTGGAAAGTCGAAGACTGGAGATAAACGAAAGGGAGAGGCATGAGGATAGGGGAATGAGAGGGAAGATACGCCTGAGGGACAAAATGGGAGAGGAGAAGTTAAAAAGGTTCTAAGCACTTTAAACCTTGTCAATCAATTTATTCTTGACCAGGTTGACAGGACCGACCTTCGTTCCCGACCGTCGACGACAAAACAAGTTCCCAACATTTGAAAACAACAACAACAACAACTACAATAATAACAACAACAACAACAACAACAACAACAGAACTATGTCTAGTGAATCGAAGGGTTCACAGTGGTAAAAGATTAGGATTCTAAAGAGAGAAGTAAAAAACATTTCTTTGTAAGAAAAATGAAAGGGAATCCAAAGAATCCCTTTAAATCCATTGAATCCGGATAAATTTCCGCAAACCCAGTAGGTACATCATAAGAAGAGCAAGAATGATTAAAATGACACACTCGAAGGAACTCAATGTTTCATGGCTGACAAAAACCAGACGTTTGATGTGACTGCGTGGTAAGATAAAGTGATAACCCAAATGTCAAGCGAGGTAACAGACATACCCGTTATGAAAATGAATGAGATTGTTTCTAAATTTTTAAAACCATTAGCGAGAGTGTGAAAAAAAGATAAAGTACGTTAGGTGGAAAGTCGAAGACTGGAGATAAATGAAGGGGAGAGATTTGAGGATAGAGGAATGAGAGGGAAGATACGCCTGAGGGACAAAGTAGGAGAGAGAGAGAGAGAGAAAGAAAGAGGTGTTAAAAAGGTTCAAAGCACTTTAAACCTTGTCAATCAATTTATTTGATATTATATTATGTACTCGTACCGTGTATCTTTGTACTTGCCAAATATCTTTATCTGATTTTCCACCAATTTAAACTTTAATATGAAAAACTTCAATACGAATAGGTATAGGTACATACTGGAATAAAACATGGCGCGTTGGTAGTGAGAGAAAATTAGTGGATGTGATAAATTTCATGTACTTATTAGACATCAAATTTGTTAGGGTGAAAGGACTGGAAAGTGGATGATTATGATTAAGAAATAATTTTGGGGATAAGAAAAAACATTTTCGTATTACTCAGCTGTCTTTTCTTTCATCTGTGTAAAATAACATGGCGCGTTGGTAGTGAGAGAAAATTAGTGGATGTGCTAAATTTCATGTACTTATTACACATCAAATTTGTTAGGGTGAAAGGACTAGAAAGTGGATGATTATGATTAAGAAATAATTTTGGGGATAAGAAAAAACATTTTCGTATTACTCAGCTGTCTTTCCTTTCATCTGTGTAAACATTTATTTTCTCTCTAATTAATCGATGTTCCACCATCCTAGATATAACTGGGGCTCAATAGGTAGGAAGGTACAGTATCTACCTATATCTATGTAGGTAGTATGTATAATATTGTTTTAGGTATCACCTATATTTTACTGTTGGTTGGTTGGCATTGGGAGTTTTCGTAAAAAATCTGTCTTTTCCCTACAGGAGAATTAATTCCTTGGGAAGACTTTATTCTTAAAACTTCCTTTTCCTTGCTTGCATAATTAATTAGGACTTTAGTTTTAACCTTCACTTTTCTGTTCGCACTGTTCCAACACATCTTTTGCCTCGCAATTGTTCATCGTGGGGAAAACGGAAGGAGGCTTGGTAGGTACTAATGTAATCCCAACATTTATACATACGAGTACATACTTGGTTTTATACCTATTCGGTATCTATGTAGGTAGTATGTATAATATTGTTTTAGGTATCACCTATATTTTACTGTTGGTTGGTTGGCATTGGGAGTTTTCGTAAATAATCTGTCTTTTCCCTAGAGAAGAATTAATTCCTTGGGAAGACTTTATTCTTAAAACTTCCTTTTCCTTGCTTGCATAATTAATTAGGGCTTTAGTTTTAACCTTCACTTTTCTGTTCGCACTATCGTGGGGAATACGGAAGGAGGCTTGGTAGGTACTAATGTAATCCCAACTTTTATACATACGAGTACATACTTGGTTTTATACCTATTTCAAGTTTTATACAATCAAGTAGGTACATGCTTGGATGATGTCATTTAAATTCTCTTAAGTATACCGGACTCTTATACCTATTTCAAGTTTTATACAATCAAGTAGGTACATGCTTGGATGATGTCATTTAAATTCTCTTAAGTATACCGGACTTTTTTCTTTTTTTCTCAAGAATAAGAAAAATGTCTCGAGTTTTTCTTTAGCAATAGGCTTACCTGTAAGTACACAGATGGGTTCAATTTCTTTATTTTCTTGGTGTGCTTCACTTAATCGGCAAATAGGTATTTTAATTTCACAAAAAGTTAAGAGGCCCCTATAGGGTAAGTCGTAAGTACTACCATAGGTATATGTAGAGTATTATAAAAAATAATTTAGGTATTACAGTTTTAGTGATTTGGTTGTGATTTTTATGTCTTTACTGGTAAGTTAACTTTTCTTTTTTTTTAGTTAAAACCTATACGTCTGCTTTCACTAAAAATATGGAAATTGCATAAAAATAATAATTGGATATAGGTATAGGTTCTAGGTAGGTACAAACTAACCTGTAGTTTAGAGGCAACCATGAGATTAAATTTACAGTTCAAAAGCTCTAGAGATAAATTTCAAAAACTCTATACCTATTCCCTATTCGTATGTCTGTGTAAAATATTTACCCTTAGATAAGTACTTCGACTTGGATATTTGTTTGTGTAAAATTGGCGAAACCTATTGCAGTTTAGAGGCAACCATGAGATTAAATTTACAGTTCAAAAGCTCTAGAGATAAATTTCAAAAACTCTATACCTATTCCCTATTCGTATCTCTATACATGTTAGGTAATACCCAATGATGTAATACACAATAAAAAGACCACAAGGTAAAAATATTGTACCAAATACACAATAAATAAATTCTGGCAATAAATAAATACACAATAAATTCTGGCAATAAAAGCAGAGTATATTCTATTCTAATAAAATAAATGAAATTAACCCTTTAACCCTCTGTACCAAATACACAATAAATAAATTCTGGCAATAAATAAATACACAATAAATTCTGGCAATAAAAGCAGAGTATATTCTATTCTAATGAAATAAATGGAATTAACCCTTTAACCCTTTCTAGTGAACAACGTTGGAGTGGTGTCCCCAGATCCTATATTTCGCTCATTCGACGCTACGCCTTCAGATCAGATTTGGAACGAGATCATCATCAATGCCGGAGCTACGGCTCTCATGACCAAACTCGTTTTGCCGCGGATGAAGCTTAAGCGTCGCGGCATAATAGTCAACATGGGGTCTCTATCGTCACGGAAACCGCATCCCTTTTTGACCAACTATGCCGCCACAAAGGTAAACTTTGGAAAATGTTGACTTCTACGGTTGAACATGAACCAGACTTGGTGCAAATGACATCAAAATGTTCATGACCAAACTCGTTTTGCCGCGGATGAAGCTTAAGCGTCGCGGCATAATAGTCAACATGGGGTCTCTATCGTCACGGAAACCGCACCCCTTTTTGACCAACTACGCCGCCACAAAGGTAAACTTTGGAAAATGTTGACTTCTACGGTTGAACATAAACCGGACTTGGTGCGAAGGACATCAAAATGTTAAAGCCCATAAATTTTAATAAAGATCTGGAAACTGAACACAGCACAAATAGTTTCATTGCACAATCTCCAACCATAGGTAAGTGCCTAATGTCCTACTAAAACGTATTAAGTAGGTATTAAGTATAGTGTATAGTAAGATAAACGGCCGACTCAGTAAAAAGTGTTCCAAACTCTACGAAATGAGAAAATAAATCGGTACCTACTACAGGATTGGAAGGAAGAATGGAGAGGAAAAAAAGGCCGGGCTCTTGAGACGAAACTTGTTCAAAATCACTTGAATGCAGAATATTTAACGAGACAGATATAAAAATGGAATCTCAATAAAAAATTCAAGCTAGGATTTATGGAATAAAGAGACAAGCAGAAGAGTGATGCTGATGAGATAGATACAGGCAAAAGCGATAAAATGAGGGGGGAGTGTTAGTATTACTCGTAAAGTCGTAGGTAATTTACCTATTCACTGATTTATGCTCCTCATATTGTACATTTATTTTCTCTCTAATTAATCGATGTTCCACCATCCTAGATATAACTGGGGCTCAATAGGTAGGAAGGTACAGTATCTACCTATAGGCTGGAAACTGAACACAGCACAAATAGTTTCATTGCACAATCTCCAACCATAGGTAAGTGCCTAATGTCCTACTAAAACGTATTAAGTATTAAGTATAGTGTATAGTAAGATAAACGGCCGACTCAGTAAAAAGAGTTCCAAACTCTACAAAATAAGACAATAAATCGCGGTACCTACTACAGGATCTAACTGTTTTTGTTGTCAATGTGACAGAACAAATATATTTAATTGTATGTATTCGGATACCGACAAATGACCTGTGTAGGTATAACAATAGTACGATTGTTACGTATTTATGTTATCTACACTGTAGATATTACACAGAACAAATATATTTAATTGTATGTATTCGGATACCGACAAATGACCTGTGTAGGTATAACAATAGTACGATTGTTACGTATTTATATTATCTACACTGTAGATATTATGTAGTTTTTATTCACTACATATATGAATTTAACACTAGTAGTATAGTGGCTACCTATAGACATACAATTCCCCCTGTCTACGTATAGTGTGCAGTGCGGTGTAAGGAGAGTATTGGAGAGAGTTCCTATTCCTAATGATGTCTGGTCATGAGTTCTATGTCTCTTGGCACCGAAATCAAATCATCTACCATGCTGGACTGTGGAGAGATTCCGTGGAGTAACAGAATCCGAATCATTTGTGTTTAAACCAGGTGAAAGTATTCTACGTGTTTCGTTTCATCTTGTTCCCGACTCGAATTTTGGTTCATAAGAGTGAGTATAAGTATACCTATTAACCCTCTAAAAAATAAAATATTAATAATATTACAAAAAGTAGGCAAATAAAAAAACTGTACCTATACATACGTAGGTAATTAATTAGGTAGGTACCTTACCTAACTACCTACTTATTACATTTACATACTCCCAATTAGTAGAATAAAAGTGAAAAATATTTTATACGTTTCGTCTTGTTCCCGACTCGAATTTTGGTTCATAAGAGTGAGTATAAGTATACCTATTAACCCTCTAAAAAATAAAATATTAATATTAATACAAAAAGTAGGTAAATGAAAACACTGTACCTACATACGTAGGTAATTAATTAATTAGGTAGGTACCTTACCTGACTACTTTTCAATCTTTTCAATCGATTTTACATACTCCCAATTAGTAGAATAAAAGTGAAAAATATTTTATAAAGGAGTGAAAAGTAAATGCAATTTCTTTGTGTTATTATAGAAATATTTGATTATGCAATATGCTATAAGTTAATGATAAAATAGTGGAGATGTCAATTTCACCAAAATAGGTAGATTACACATAATACTATGTAAGTATGTATTTAGAATATTATAAATTGTAGATACCTATTTCATTTTCTCCCCAAGTTATTTTCCCCCTAAGTTATGCTTATATTTAGTGAATTATGATTTCTACCTCATAATTTGGTGTGATCTACCTAAAAATTCATTTTTAGTGTCAAAATTATTTGTTCATTGTTTTTATTAAAAAGTGTTTTTACCATGACAAGACCTAAAATTGAACTAGGAGATGTTACTCCCCACAACATAAAACAACTTAAAAGATTGAACACTGTTGTGTTTCCTGTGTCTTACAATGAAAAGTTTTATAAAGATGTTTTGGAAGCTGGAGAACTTGCCAAGAAGTACGACCGTGAAAATGTTATTTTGACGTTTGTCCTTCAACGCGAAATGGTGGACTTTGTGTCTGTGAGACAGGAGGTCGGGCTTCAATTCCCGTTGCGATGGAAGAATTCAATCACGTACGTATCTAGCAGTTTTTCGGTTCTCTGTTACTTTTAATTTTTTCTTCCGTACCTACTTACCTAGCTAAATACAGAGAGACGGTACCTAATTATTTACGTAACTATCAAGAAAAACTGTAAAAAAGAAAAAAAAATCAATCAATTAGGTTAGTGAATATTTATTTATATTTATTTACCTAGGTCTCGTTAGGTAGGTACCTACTTGGTTAAAAATTACTTTATTATTCGTTCCGAGCAATGTAAAAAGGAAAAAAAACTGATAAAAACTCTGTAGGGATTCGTTTTTTTTTCAATTTCTGAAGCGGGGAAAAGGTACTGTTCAGTTCCGCTTAACAAGTTTAACTGAATAATATAGGAAGAAATTTTTTTTTCAATTTCTGAAGCGGGGAAAAGGTACTGTTCAGTTCCGCTTAACAAGTTTAACTGAATAATATAGGAAGAAAGGAAGATAAAATGTGTGGCGTTAAAAAGTAGGTATGTAACGAAGATTTCGAGAGGGGAGCAGAAGATAAAAGTGCTTGATGGCGCTTTCGAAATTTATCTTTTGGGTAGTTACCTGATAGGTAGGTACCTACCTAAATTCCTTTCCAGCTTTCCACCTACTGAGCCAGCTTAGTATGACAAGGATGCGACACGAAACTTTTGGTTAGGATCGGTGCAACGGTTGGCGGCATTTTACCGCTTTTTGGCGGTTTTTGGTGTAATTTAACAATATCTCGGGAACGGTATAAGCTAGAAACTTGAAATTTGGTATGTGGTTCACTAATGTGACAAGGATGCAACACAAAACGTTTGTTTGAGATGGTTGCTGCGCTTGGCGGTATTTTTACCGCTTTTGGACAGATTTCGACCGTTTTTTGGCGGTTTTCAGCTATAGCGACAAAACGGTTAGAGATATTGTAAAAGTTAGGGTAAAAGAACACTCAAATAAGCATCATTCAATAGGATAAGGAAAGTCGTGTGATGTTCACACCAGATTTTTCTCGTAATAATTGCCCTCTGTTAGTAAAGTTGGACATTGAAGGTGTTATGACCTACCTGTAACCCTGTATACAACATAGGTAGGTATGTATTACCTACAGAGAAACATTTCGGACTGAACATTTAAGACTGTAATTTTAAAATGAAAGCTCTCGACTACTCTCGAGCTTTATGTTCGTTAGAAGGAAACACTTGACTTTTCCCTTGCACAGTTTCTCTTCATTTATTAATTTTTCAGGATTTGTATGTAGGTATTCCAGGAATAAAAGTCGAGTGCGTCCTGGATTTGGTCTCCACGTTCAAAAACCTCTTCTACTTTTTTACTTTCTAAGATATAATAGGGGAAAGCCAGCTGTTTTGAGAACGAACATTATCCGTTCAGCATAAAATCCGCCCCGGGTGGGAATCGAGCCCGCGGCCTAGCGCTTACAAGGCAGACGCGCTACCAACGTACCAACCAAGCTAACTAGGCTGGCAAATTGACTTTCAAAATAAAATAAATAGGTTAATTTCGTATGAACGCCGTGAAATATTTGATTATGCAATATGCTATAAGTTAATGATAAAATAGTGGAGATGTCAATTTCACCAAAATAGGTAGATTACACATAATAGGTACTATGTAAGTATGTATTTAGAATATTATAAATTGTAGATACCTATTTCATTTTCTCCCCAAGTTATTTTCCCCCCAAGTTATGCTTATATTTAGTGAATTATGTGTATTTGCTTTCAGCATTTCATTCAAGAGCTGGAGACTGAAGATTTCTTTACCATGACCATGACCAAAGTACTCAAGAATTCCTATGGAAAACAACTTCTGAATTAGGCGAAATGAAAATGTATTGTTCGGGATGACGAAGTACGACCGTGAAAATGTTATTTTGACGTTTTCAACGCGAAATGGTGGACTTTGTGTCTGTGAGACAGGAGGTCGGGCTTCGATTCCGAAATATTTGATTATGCAATATGCTATAAGTTAATGATAAAATAGTGGAGATGTCAATTTCACCAAAATAGGTAGATTACACATAATAGGTACTATGTAAGTATGTATTTAGAATATTATAAATTGTAGATACCTATTTCATTTTCTCCCCAAGTTATTTTCCCCCCAAGTTATGCTTATATTTAGTGAATTATGTGTATTTGCTTTCAGCATTTCATTCAAGAGCTGTATTAAAGAAATTTTGTCCAGGAGTAGGTATGTACATACGGACAATAGGTATGTCCAGTAAATACAATGGTGTATTTGTAATATCAATCACTTTCCCAGTTTCCTAGCAGGAAAGTGGTTATAATGCTCCCCTAAAGTATTAGTACTTGAGGTTCAGTTCCAGCAAACCATTCCACATAGCATTGTATATTATTGAACAATCAAAGGGAGTTTGTGTTAGTTTTTATATTAATTTGTCCTACAAAACTCTCTTGGTTCATACTTTTTAATGATTATTTTCATTTATTTCAAATGTTTCAGACTTTGAGCCAATCAAAAAGAAGAGCTTACAATGTACTTACAATGAATTAAATTTCTACCTTATTAGTACTTGAGGTTCAGTTCCAGCAAACCATTCCACATAGCATTGTATATTATTGAACAATCAAAGGGAGTTTGTGTTAGTTTTTCTATTTGTCTTACAAAACTCTCTTGGTTCATACTTTTTAATGATTATTTTCATTTATTTCGAATGTTTCAGACTTTGAGCCAATCAAAAAGAAGAGCTTACAATGAATTAAATTTCTACCCGTGGGAATCGAGCCCGCGGCCTAGCGCTTACAAGGCAGACGCGCTACCAACGTACCAACCAAGCTAACTAGGCTGGCAAATTGACTTTTAAAATAAAATAAATAGGTTAATTTCTATGAACGCCGTGAAATATTTGATTATGCAATATGCTATAAGTTAATGATAAAATAGTGGAGATGTCAATTTCAAAATAGGTAGATTACACATAATACTAGGTAGGTATGTATGTATTTAGAATAAATAAATTGTAGATATTTGATTTTCTCCCCAAGTTATTTTCCCCCTAAGTTATGCTTATATTTAGTGAATTTTATGTATTTGCTTTCAGCATTTCATTCAAGAGTTGGAGACTGAAGATTTCTTTACCATGACCATGACCAAAGTACTCAAGAATTCCTATGGAAAACAACTTCTGAATTAGGCGAAATGAAAATGTATTGTTCGGGATGACGAAGTACGACCGACCTAAAATTGAACTAGGAGATGTTACTCCCCACAACATAAAACAACTTAAAAGATTGAACACTGTTGTGTTTCCTGTGTCTTACAACGAAAAGTTTTATAAAGATGTTTTGGAAGCTGGAGAACTTGCCAAACTTGCTTATTACAATGATATTGTGATTGGTGCAGTGTGTTGTCGTATAGATCCTAACAATGGCAGAAAACTTTATATTATGACTCTAGGATGCTTATCTCCATACAGAAGACTTGGTATTGGTTCCATGATGTTGGAGCATATTTTAAATTATGTTGAAAAAGATGGAAATTTTGATAGTATATATTTACATGTACAACTGAATAATGATGTGGCTATAGACTTTTATAAGAAATTTGGATTTGAAATTGTAGAAACAAAACAACATTACTACAAGAGAATTGAACCAGCAGATGCCTATGTACTTCAGAAGACACTGAGAAACAAAGTACCAAATGGAGAAGAACACAAAGATGGAAAGTAAGGATTGATAAAATGAAAAAGGCAATCAATATGGATGCTCATAAAATAAAATAAAAACACCCATCAGATACAGGACATAGTAATCAAGGATTTTTATTTAAAATTTTAAACCTTTATCAGATTGTTTTTCAGGAGAAATCCAACAACTCTGAAATCTACCTTGTTGAAAGATCTGTACATCCACTCAATAATTCGATGGCATCGGAACTTTTGTGGTCCCTTATGACCACTATGAATAAGTTAAGCCGTATTGATTAGAAAATTACACTAAAATAAAGTTTGGCGGCTTCAGGGCTTCAATATTGAAGGAGGGTTTATTAGAATAAACTAGGGAGGTTCATTTTTAAGGCTCGAGATTTCTCGTCTCTGGAGTTAAGCTACGGGGAGAAAGATTATTTTCTGAATATTGGTCCGCACATAGGGTTAGATCAGTCTCAGACATAGGTACTAGGTAGTACACACACAGCAATTTCAGTCATTCAAAAGGAGGAATTTGCCTTTAAAATGGAGAGTGAAGACGGTAAATGATCTAAATTCACCTGTGTGGTTATAATGGGACTTTTCAGTCTCATCCCTGCAATATAAATGAGTCTATCGGGCCCGACAGGTAAGTATCCGCCCCTCATTCTAGTGACCCGAGGTTCGAGCCTGACTCTCGGCTCATCATTTATTCACACTCACCACGGCAATTCTAACACACACTCTCATACGGCATTACTATCTTTACATTAGTTATGTTCCTATTCCTATCTAAGCCACTGCTAGCTCAACCTAGGTTGACTATATATTTGTACATTAGTTATGTTCCCATTGACTATCGCTCCAAAACTTTATGTACGTACCTTAGGTCTTAGGTGTAAAATTAAAATTAGAGATATAAGCACGTACATGTACTTATATTGTTGTACCCTGTACGTGTACAAGGTACAACGATATAAGTACAAACGTAGAGGGACTTTTCATTCTGACTCTCATACGGCATTACTATCTTTACATTAGTTATGTTCCTATTCCTATCTAAGCCACTGCTAGCTCAACCTAGGTTGACTATATATTAGTACATTAGTTATGTTCCCATTGACTATCGCTCCAAAACTTCATGTACCTTAGGTCTTAGGTGTAAAATTAAAATTAGAGATATATGCACGTACATGTACTTATATCGTTGTACCCTGTACGTGTACAAGGTACAACGATATAAGTACAAACGTAGAGGGACTTTTCATTCTGGCAGGATTTCTTTCTTTCAAGATAAACAAGGTATATTCTATTGTCTATTCCAGGGGTTTCCAACTATGTGGCCCGCCAGACAATTCTCGTGGCCCGCGAAGCCTTTTGGATTTCTACAAACTTACCTAAATGTAAAAATTGAAAGAAAAAGAGTTGTGTTACTTAGGCAAAAATCTTCGATTTTTAAAATTTTAATTAAAAAAAAATCCCTCATTTAGGAGAATACTTTTTGAAAAATTTTGCCTGCGGCGCTCAAAATTCGATCGGACTGCATTTCTAAAAAGTTGGGGGGGAGGGGGTCCTACAATGCTCCCCTAAGTACATATTATGTGGCCCGCAAAGTACTTCCCAATGTAGTATGTGGTCCGCATACACATGGAAGTTGGAAACCTCTGGTCTATTCTACATGTAGGTAGGTACTTTTAATACATTGATACTCGTATTAGGTATAATAACCTTTGTAATAATAATTGTAGATACTAAATGTTCAGTAGGTAATTTAACTGGCTAGAGCCAGCGTAGTTCGCTTGAAGGATATCACGCCTGTCTTCTAAGCGCTAGATCGGGGGTTCGATTCTCGCCAGGGGGCGCACTTTATCCCAAACATACCTATATGATTGGTTCTCGGAACGGCCGGCTTTGTCCTGTATTCCTTCGCTTTCGGTAAAACTTTAGCAATAAGTACATATTATGTGGCCCGCAAAGTACTTCCCAATGTAGTATGTGGTCCGCATACACATGGAAGTTGGAAACCTCTGGTCTATTCTATTCTACATGTAGGTAGGTACTTTTAATACATTGATACTCGTATTAGGTATAATAACCTTTGTAGGTAATAATAATTGTAGATACTAAATGTTCAGTAGGTAATTTAACTGGCTAGAGCCAGCGTAGTTCGCTTGAAGGATATCACGCCTGTCTTCTAAGCGCTAGATCGGGGGTTCGATTCTCGCCAGGGGGCGCACTTTATCCCAAACATACCTATATGATTTGTTCTCGGAACGGCCGGCTTTGTCCTGTCTTCCTTCGCTTTCGATAAAACTTTAGCAATTCCATGGATGAGGAGTGGATGCGAAACATTAAAGAGTGGATGTGGATATTGAGGAGGTGTGGATGTGGAGCAGGATGTGGAGGTGTGAAAGTGGAGTAGCACTTATGTTATTTGGGAGATTTGCGGAGGTTTCTGATCTGTAAGTGTGGGCGTGGGATTCGTACCAGGGGCGTGATGTGCAGAGAGGATGCTAGGCACTTCAAGTGTGAACCTTCGTCGACGTGGGATGCGACCTCTTCTAGAATAGCTTGGTTTGCACTGGCATATCTGATCGAGTCATCAGTAGCTACAGGACGTACACAAAAAGCCAACTCAGAGACTTAGGTGTAGGGGCAAACAAAAGTTGGGTTAAGCTTAAGCTTCTATGAATCTAGCTATAGCCAGCACATTAATCTTAAACGAAGTTTAAAACTCACTTCAGCCAGCCTAGTTAGCTTAGTTGGTAGTGCGTCTGTCTTGTAAGCGCTAGGCCGCGGGTTCGATTCCCGCCCGGGGCGGATTTTATCCTGATGGGATAATGTTCGCTCTCGGAACGGCTGGCTTTCTCCTATCCTGTCTTCCTTCTTTCTTCGATTTCGGGACGATAAGACCTTAGCAGTTACCTACAGTTACCTCTTAAAAAAAAAAAATCCAATTAGCCGGGCTTTCTCCTATCCTGTCTTCCTTCTTTCTTCGATTTCGGGACGATAAGACCTTAGCAGTTACCTACAGTTACCTCTTAAAAAAAAATCCAATTAGCCAGCCCAGGCTAGCTCTAGCAAGGCTGCATTGGAAAAGCTAGGTCCCGTGATTCCTCCTCGGGCGAACTTTATCCCAAACAGATTAGGTTCTCAATAAGTTTGCAGGCTAGATAATGTTCCCAATGAAATTGAAATTTATTCAGCAAGACCTACCTACCTGGATAAAAATATTTTTTCCCGTTTTTTTTTAAAAATAAAAAAAAAACACCCCACGATCCCATGTGTAGGTACGCCACTGCATGTTTAGTTCTCTCCGCTCCCGTTAGAGAGAGCCACAAATCAAAACATAAATATCCTAACTTCCTAACCTCAAAATTTTGAAAATAATTAAAAGATTCTTGAAAGAAATTAAGCAAAAGGTTTTGCAGGCTAGATAATGTTCCCAATGAAATTGAAATTTATTCAGCAAGACCTACCTACCTGGATAAAAATATTTTTTCCCGTTTTTTAATAAAATAAAAAAAAACACCCCACGATCCCATGTGTAGGTACGCCACTGCATGTTTAGTTCTCTCCGTTCCCGTTAGAGAGAGCCACAAATCAAAACATAAATATCCTAACCTCAAAATTTTGAAAATAATTAAAAGATTCTTGAAAGAAATCAAGCAAACTGCAAAAGGAAAAATTAAATTAAGGAAGAAATTAAAAATCCAGCAGAAATAACTTGCAGCAACCAATATTAATATTCGGTCCTTTGGGACGTTGATAGACATTAAACATTGGAAAAAGAAATACCTACATAGGTACCATTCAAGCTTGAGGATTCTTAATTCTAACTTGGTAAGTTACCTCTACCTTCTAGACCGAGACCTCTCTTCCAGAACTATTAGGTACCTCCGTTGAAAATGTCAGTTCATTTTATGAAGGGTAGGTAAGGGTATTCAAGGGATTATAGCTACCTGTATCATATATTCCTACACCCCCATGGGTACCTCTAAAAGTCTAAACCTCTGACCGAAATTGAGGTAGCTAGTACAGGGGTTTAACATCCCTTTTTAACAACAGTTCTCACAGAGGGGTTTTCACCCCATTCTGCAATATCCTACTCACTTCCTCACTTAAGCCTCCCCCATCTTAGGTGGATCTGAGAAAGACCCGCAGCAATCAAATTGATGTACAGTAGAACCCTGATTTTATGAACTAATTGGGACCAAAGGTAGTTCATAAAATCAGGGTTACATTGGAAAACAAAGAAAACATGGCAAATTTTTGAGAGGAAATGCTTATCCTCTGACCGAAATTGAGGTAGCTAGTACAGGGGTTTAACATCCCTTTTTAACAACAGTTCTCACAGAGGGGTTTTCACCCCATTCTGTAATATCCTACTCACTTCCTCACTTAAGCCTCCCCCATCTTAGGTGGATCTGAGAAAGACCAGCAGCAATCAAATTGATGTACAGTAGAACCCTGATTTTATGAACTAATCGGGACCAAAGGTAGTTCATAAAATCAGGGTTACATTAGAAAACAAAGAAAACATGGCAAATTTTTGAGAGGAAATGCTTATTTTTTGTCCTTTTAATGACAAATTATGTGACTTAAAGGACAAAATATGTTCACATTAGCATTATTGTTTACAATTTCTGTGAAGGTTGAAATAAAAAATCGGAAATTTTTGTTTGCATTGTCAGAAAAAAAAAAAAAAATCTTTGAGCAAAAAATAAATAAAAAGCTCAGATTTTCAAGTTCATATAACGGGGGGTTCATATAACCAAAGTTCATAAAAATCAGGGTTCTACTGTATTAAAGAAATTTTGTCCAGGAGTAGGTATGTACATACGGACAATAGGTATGTCCAGTAAATACAATGGTGTATTTGTAATATCAATCACTTTCCCAGTTTCCTAGCAGCAAAGTGGTTATAGTGCTCCCCTAAAGTATTAGTACTTGAGGTTCAGTTCCAGCAAACCATTCCACATAGCATTGTATATTATTGAACAATCAAAGGGAGTTTGTGTTAGTTTTTATATTAATTTGTCCTACAAAACTCTCTTGGTTCATACTTTTTAATGATTATTTTCATTTATTTCAAATGTTTCAGACTTTGAGCCAATCAAAAAGAAGAGCTTACAATGTACTTACAATGAATTAAATTTCTACCTCATAATTTGGTGTGATCTACCTAAAAATTCATTTTTAGTGTCAAAATTATTTGTTCATTGTTTTTATTAAAAAGTGTTTTTACCATGACAAGACCTAAAATTGAACTAGGAGATGTTACTCCCCACAACATAAAACAACTTAAAAGATTGAACACTGTTGTGTTTCCTGTGTCTTACAATGAAAAGTTTTATAAAGATGTTTTGGAAGCTGGAGAACTTGCCAAGCTTGCTTATTACAATGATATTGTGATTGGTGCAGTGTGTTGTCGTATAGATCCTAACAATGGCAGAAAACTTTATATTATGACTCTAGGATGCTTATCTCCATACAGAAGACTTGGTATTGGTTCCATGATGTTGGAGCATATTTTAAATTATGTTGAAAAAGATGGAAATTTTGATAGTATATATTTACATGTACAACTGAATAATGATGTGGCTATAGACTTTTATAAGAAATTTGGATTTGAAATTGTAGAAACAAAACAACATTACTACAAGAGAATTGAACCAGCAGATGCCTATGTACTTCAGAAGACACTGAGAAACAAAGTACCAAATGGAGAAGAACACAAAGATGGAAAGTAAGGATTGATAAAATGAAAAAGGCAATCAATATGGATGCTCATAAAATAAAATAAAAACATACAGGACATAGTAATCAAGGATTTTTATTGAAAATTTTATACCTTTATCAGATTGTTTTTCAGGAGAAATCCCAACAACTCTGAAATCTACCTTGTTGAAAGATCTGTACATTTTTTACTTTTAATATTTATCATAAATTTTACTTTTTTATACACTAACTTCAATTTGCATGAGGGTATAATAAATAGGTATCCTTCATTATTATTATTTTGTCATACAGTTTTCCAACCAACAAAAACAGGTTGGTAAAAAAAAAAAAAAAAAAAATCCCTTACCTATTGAATTTTTTAAAAATTAAAATGGAAATAAGTACTTAATTCATTTATAAATATGTAGACCTTTCACACAGTCCACAATAAAGTGATTATTTTCCATGATAAATTCCAAATTTTCAATCAAATGTCTTCAATTAGTAATAGGAGTTGAATTCTTTGTCTTGTACCTACTCAGGTAGACAGGAATAGATTGACAAAAACAGGAAAGCTGACAAATTACGTTGGTCAAGTTACCTATCTAAATAAAAATCCTACTTGTATGTTTTAAGTTTAATAACTAGCTACTATTACAGCCATTTAAATTTGTATGACCGATTATTACATGATTATTAAGTACAACGTACAACTTTATGATGTACTCGTACTTTTGTCGACTCCAATGATCAAAATTCCATAAAATTCCTCAACTCTTCCTCTGCATCATATTGAACCTCACCAATGAAAGTTGCTTTTTGCATCAGTGCAGTCAAATTTAAATGTTCTTCAGGAAGCACTGGCCCTCTATGTGTCCACCACACTTTTCTAATTGTCACATGAATACTAAGGTTATGCTTCTTGTGCATATGAAGTTGTAACCTCGGAGATTTTCGGAATTGTTGATAACATAATGGACAGACATAACATGGTTTTGTAGTTCCTGGTCGTTTTGTGAATGGTGTTATGTATAAGGTTGTTCTCGTTTTTCTTGTGATGTTTGATGCCAGTGTGGTTTGCATTGTTGTTGGTGAAGTTGGTTTTATCAAAAGAAGACTCTGATTAAGATCATGGAGGAAAATGTTCGGAATAGGTCGAGTAGATCTTCTTCTTACTCTTTGTTTGGTTATATTGCCAACTTTCTTTTTCGTATACGATTTGTTTGTCCTACTTGAAAGATGTGTAACGATATTTATTGCACTGTTGGGTAGAGTAATGTTAGGGATATGCTTGATCAAACTTGATGTCGTAACGAGATGAGAGGAATGTTGAGCTTACTCTTTGTTTGGTTATATTGCCAACTTTCTTTTTCGTATACGATTTGTTTGTCCTACTTGAAAGATGTGTAACGATATTTATTGTACTGGTGGGTAGAGTAATGTTAGGGATATGCTTGATCAAACTTGATGTCGTAATGAGATGAGAGGAATGTTGATTGATGTTTTGGGCTGCTATACATTGCATCATTATTGTCATTAAAACTAAACACAAGGATTCTATTTGCATAATATTTACTTTAGTTATTTTGTTACGTTCCAGGTTTGCTTTTACACATGGTAATTTCTAAAATGATTTTTTTCTGTCTAATAAAATATTCGGGTACACTTGAGTAGTCATTCAGTCACTTTGTTTTAAAAGGGTTGTCATGAGTGATGTTTTGGGCTGCTATACATTGCATCATTATTGTCATTAAAACTAAACACAAGGATTCTATTTGCATAATATTTACTTTAGGTATTTTGTTACATTCCAGGTTTGCTTTTACACATGGTAATTTCTAAAATTATTTTTTTCTGTCTAATAAAATATTCGGGTACACTTGAGTAGTCATTCAGTCACTTTGTTTTAAGGGTTGTCTGTTTGTAGACGCTTTTGGCAACGTCACAGGATGTAAGTACCTAAACAATATGTATTCAGTCTGCCAATAATATATTTATTGTAGATACCACTATCACAAATTTCTTTTACTCAATTGGATCTTGGTATAATTACATAAAACAAATTAATATGCTAATTAGAGAGAGCTACAAATTTAGACACAAATAAATTACTTAAGCGCACGTACATTTGTAATTTTGATGAAGAAAGCGTTTTATTAGTGAGTTGTAAAAACACAAACACACGTGGTCAGAATCACGCATTTCATTGTACCTTATCAAACTCAAACATCATTTTAGTTTTCAGGGGTGTATGAGTAAATGGGAAATAGGGACCTAACGTGGGCTGACTGCAGGTTTGTCCCATGTCCATGCAATGGGCCATAATACCCATGTTTTGTATCTCCGTTCCCTACATTCTTTTCTTTTCAAACACAAACACACGTGGTCAGAATCACGCATTTCATTGTACCTTATCAAACTCAAACATCATTTTAGTTTTCAGGGGTGTATGAGTATGAGTAAATGGGAAATAGGGACCTAACGTGGGCTGACTGCAGGTTTGTCCCATGTCCATGCAATGGGCCATAATACCCATGTTTTGTATCTCCGTTCCCTACATTCTTTTTTTTTTTTTTAACCTACTCCACCTCAAAAGGTACAAAGTCAGGAAGTACCTCTTTCACTTTGTCTCTCCACTCGCGGATACGCTTATCTTTTTCTCTCTCATAAAACGCAATTTGGGGTAACTCTCTCCAACGCAGGAAGCAATGTCGAAGTAGTCTCCTGAAATGAGAAAGTCACAGTAAATCATAACCAGTCCAGTGTAAATAAATCCTTCAACCCTGTAACGTGTACCATATCACACTTTGTTTACATATTAATTTTGTTGGATCTCAAACTAGGTACTTTGTAGTTATCCCGTTTAAAATTCGATACCATATCACACTTTGTTTACATATTAATTTTGTTGGATCTCAAACTAGGTACTTTGTAGTTATCCCGTTTAAAATTCGAAAAAAAAGTCCTGCGATATTTACCTGCAATAATATTTGTCCGCCTCTTTCATTTGATGTTGAACTATCCGCCGTTGCCAACGACAAAATGCTTTCCATTTTGAAAAATATTTCTCCTGAATTTTTAGATCGCGGAAGTCAATTGCAACTTGCAAGTTAAGAATACGTGTATTGTAAATCTGTAAATAATAAAATTGACGATAAGATTATTATCAACCCAAAAGTCATGAATATATTAGCAATACATCTTTCAGTCAATCCCCTTAGACTCCTTAGAGGTAATCAGTTTATTACTTCGTTGAATCATTGACCTTTAATGGATTCATCCATGCTAATTTTCCCCCAAAGATAATCATTTTGTATTATTATTGTTATAAGTTATTAAACTACTCTTTCAGTTTATTGCAAAACAGAAAGTAGGTACTACATTACATGACGAATAAATAAAAGATAAGGAGTTGGTAGGTAGTAAAATACTAGTTGGATAGATATAGATACCTCTTTGAATGTGTCAAATACCTATAATCATTTTGTATTATTATTGTTATAAGTTATTAAACTACTCTTTCAGTTTATTGCAAAACAGAAAGTAGGTACTACATTACATGATGAATAAATAAAAGATAAGGAGTTGGTAGGTAGTAAAATACTAGTTGGATAGATATAGATACCTCTTTGAATGTGTCAAATACCCTAATAAATTGTAAGACGAAAAGGAGTACTTACCTATGTAGTAAGTTGCATTTAAATATGAAGTATCCTATTTTCATTTATACGCAATAAGAGTATACTGTGCATATGACATTAAGAGCTATTTCATTAGCATTGTTGAGCTGACATGTAACTACGTATAAAATGAATGACGATATTAGGTATAAAATGAATGATGACAAGTAGGTCTCATCTACAGGCGAGTAGTGTACTTACCTCACTCTCAGCAATCTTGTTCAATTCCTCCTGCAGTCTCACTAACATCTTAGCCGCGCTGTTGTGTTTAGCAGCTTGTATTTTGTTTCCTGTTCCTTCTACAATGATTTTCTCCACCTCGCATTTCATGGTGAATGTTTTGTTGTGTGGATCACCGGTCTCTTCTATGAAAGTATATTCTGGACTATTGAAGTTGTGATATCTACAATAACCTGGAAATCAAAAGTTCTTGCATTGTACTAAATCCTGTCGGGTAACCCTTAAATCTTAATCTTCCGTTTTGTACTTTCTTAGGTATTTTTTCTTTAAGGCTCAATTTTTTTAAAATTATCAAATACCTTCCTTTTGAGGATGTAGTTATAGAAATGGGCAGCCAAATGTTCCTTTTCGGCTGTAATTTCTTCTGTATAGAATTTCCAGGCCATGAAACACTTTCTTTTGAGTTGGTAAATATAAAATTTATCAGCAAGCTCCATTTTTATCAAACAGCTTTCTAAATTTTCTCGAAATCCACGTAAAGCTCTTTGTTTTAGTTTCTTTTTATGGAAATTTTCAGCAATCACGGACAAGCTGTTGAGTCTCCTTCGCTCATTTTCCTTCTTTCTTGCATTTTCTTGTTCTACTCTACGTTTTTCTTTGAGCTCAATGATTCTCTTCTTCTTTTTTTCTTCCTCCTCTTGTAGTCTTGCTGCTTCCTGCTCTTCTAATAATTTGACTTTCGCCTCAGCTTTTTGTTTTTTTCTTTCTTGTATTTCTTGCCATTTTAATTTCCTTTCTTTCGCTCTCTGTTCCATACTTTCAACCAATTTCTTTGCTTTCTCGTGACTTTCTCTTTTCTCGTCATTTTTAAATTTGATTATTTGGTTTGCTGCCACTTTAAGTTTTGGGTCAATATTTTGTATGGTTTCTCTTACATTTTCCTCAACAACGTTTCGGGATATTTTATTCTGTTCTAAAATTTGTCTGATTTTCATTTTCTGTATTTCCTCTTCAGCCTCTGCTAGTTTCTGTTTTTGAGATTTTATAATATCCTTCTGTATGTTTAATCTATTCTTGAACTCATTCCTTTGGAGGTCGTAAGCAGGTTTTGTTTTTCTTTTTTTCTCGAGATTTTCCTTCAATTCTTCTTGTCTTGATCGTAGAACATCCAAAAACATGTCAATTTTTTCAGCCCTTTCATTTTTTTCCTTAATAATAATATTCGTTTTTTGTTTCCATTCATAGAAATAACGTCTCATCAAGTTTTGTTCTCTGTGAACTTTCATTTTCTCAAGCTTGTGTCTTTTATTTTTATTGTTTTCAGTAAAACATTTCCATTTTGCTAAAGACCAACTTGCTAGTCTCTCTTTTTCGATGTCACTGTTTCTTTTATCAACATCGTTTATGATTTTTATATTTTCACCCATTTTAATTAAAATTGATTTAGCTTCTTCCATCCAATTTTTGTTCTGGTCATTTCCTTGGTTATATTTCAAGTCAATTTCGTAGACGAATGTATTATCTATTGCCTGTTTCTTTTATCAACATCGTTTATGATTTTTATATTTTCACCCATTTTAATTAAAATTGATTTAGCTTCTTCCATCCAATTTTTGTCCTGTTCATTTCCTTGGTTATATTTCAAGTCAATTTCGTAGACGAATGTATTATCTATTGTTTCTTCATGTTTATGTACTTGGGAATATTGTTCTTTATGTTTTATACATACATCATCTAAATCATCACTTATTCTGGAATTGTCATTATGACTACTGGATACTATTTTGTGATCATACAACGAACTACTATTTTGAATTTGCATTTTGTAAGTTTCAGTTTCCCTTTGTTCAGGATGGATTGGCTGGTATAGTCCTAAATTATTTTTTTCCATGTGAGTACCATTTGAGTGCTTTATTCTCGATTTGGAATCACTATTGTTTTTAATTAGTACTGCTTCGTATTGTTTATCAAAGGGATACTTATTTGTCATAATTAAATGTTGTAAATCAGCATTGTTTGGAGTCGATCTTATAGGTGGATTCTTTTTTGTTTTCTCCTCAGACGATATTAGTGCTGTTCCACAACACTTACATGTTTCATCTATCTTGATATCAGTGTTGGAACTGTTGGATTTTTCAGTACGCACAATTGTTCACATTAGCATTATTGTTTACAATTTCTGTGAAGGTTGAAATAAAAAATCGGAAATTTTTGTTTGCATTGTCAGAAAAAAAAAAAAAAATCTTTGAGCAAAAAATAAATAAAAAGCTCAGATTTTCAAGTTCATATAATGGGGGGTTCATATAACCAAAGTTCATAAAAATCAGGGTTCTACTGTATTAAAGAAATTTTGTCCAGGAGTAGGTATGTACATACAGACAATAGGTTTGTCCAGTAGATACAATGGTGTATTTGTAATATCAATCACTTTCCCAGTTTCCTAGCAGCAAAGTGGTTATAGTTTTGGTATTTAATTCCTTTTTATCCAACGTGCAATCAACTGAACAATTTTGTTGCCTTCTAGCATTTTCAATTTGTCTACACCTCATTATAGTCGAGTCATCATTTTGAAACAAGCGTTTACACTCCAACAACATTTCCTCTCCGATAGTTGAATAATTAGTTTGAATAGTTCCTACATTAGGTTTTCTCACGTGTGTTATGACATTTGTTACAGGCATAAGTTCTTCTGTCTCATTTGACCTGCACATCTTACGTTTGTTTTGAAGTTCTAAATATTTCTTCCTTTCATCATCCAGTTGATGGTGAATTGACTTTTCTCTTCCTTGTAAAGTATTACTTGTTTTAAAATAATCCAAAAATGCATGATTCCTGAAACGAGAAAAATAATACATAATAGACATACTTAAAGAAATGATATCTTTAAGCTTATGTGAACAACTGTGTTACCTAATGAAGAAAATAAGGTTGGTAGATACCTACACTCCCTACTGGGAATACGATTGTTATTATTATTATTATTATTATCATCATCTCATTCCATAGAGTTCACATTACCATTGTTTAACCGTAGGTACCAGTACAAGGAAGGTTATAATGTCCAAGTAACTGAAAAAACAAGTTTTTCAAAGGACTCGACAAATGACTGGGGTCTATACTCGTGAAGTATTGAAAAATGTATTTTAGAACATGACCGAGTTTTTCAAAGGACTCGACAAATGACTGGGGTCTATACTCGTGAAGTATTGAAAAATGTATTTTAGAACATGACTTTCAAAGGAGGTACATATCGCCATTTACCTACCTTGAAGAGCCGCAAACCACCATGTCCGTCAAGTTCGTGTCCATACTTTCCACATCTACAAGGAGTCAATGATGAATTATTAAATAGGTACTACTTATAACAAAGAAAACTGTGAGCTTTATTCAGTTGTCTTTTGCAATTCTATATTGGCGTTAGTGATGCTTGTTTATTTATGTGGGTTTTTATTAACTAAAAACTACCCTCTAGGAAACTCAGTAAACTAAAACGAACACAAAGTCACAGTGATAGACGCGTATTGTTTATTTCGTGCTACTATGGTAACCCACTGAGCTATTATAAACAGAGGGTTAGAAAGCGTGGGAGATGATGTTCCAAGTTGGTTATACGAACACCTTCTATTAGTAAAGCCGGCCACAAGGATCACCAAAGTTAAGCAACGTTGCACGTGGTTAGTGTCCGGATGGGTGACCAATTGACCATCCTTGTACTGTAGCGGTTTGTACGGTTACATAATTCGCGCGATGTAAATTAAAGATGAGTGTCACACTGCAGGTTTTATTTCGATTTTCTCTTCCTTGTAAAGTATTACTTGTTTTAAAATAATCCAAAAATGCATGATTCCTGAAACGAGAAAAATAATACATAATAGACACACTTAAAGAAATGATATCTTTAAGCTTATGTGAACAACTGTGTTACATAATGAAGAAGAAAATAAGGTTGGTAGATACCTACACTCCCTACTGGGAATACGATTATTATTATTGACTTTTCTCTTCCTTGTAAAGTATTACTTGTTTTAAAATAATCCAAAAATGCATGATTCCTGAAACGAGAAAAATAATACATAATAGGCACACTTAAAGAAATGATATCTTTAAGCTTATGTGACCAACTGTATTACCTAAAGAAATGATATCTTTAAGCTTATGTGAACAACTGTATTACCTAATGAAGAAGAAAATACCTACACTCCCTACTGGGAATACGATTATTATTATTATCTCATTCCATAGAGTTCACATTACCATTGTCCAACCGTAGGTACCAGTACCAGGAAGGTTATAATGTCCAAGTAACTGAAAAAACAAGTTTTTCAAAGGACTCGACAAATGACTGGTGTCTATACTCGTGAAGTATTGAAAAATGTATTTTAGAACATGATTTTCAAAGGAGCTACATATCGCCATTTACCTACCTTGAAGAGCCGCAAACCACCATGTCCGTCAAGTTCGTGTCCATACCTTCCACATCTACAAGGAGTCAATGATGAAATATTAATTAGGTATTAGGTACTATAACAAAGAAAACTATGAGCTTTATTCAGTTGTCTTTTGCAATTATATATTGGCGTTAGTGATGCTTGTTTATTTATATGGGTTTTTATTTTTATTAACTAAAAACTACCCTCTAGGAAACTCAGTAAACTAAAACGAACACAAAGTCACATGCGATAGACGCGTATTGTTTATTTCGTGCTACTATGGTAACCAACTGAGCTATTACAACTTCCTCACATATAAAAATTGCCTATTTGCTGGCATACCAATTTGCAGGATGGGTCCAATACTTACATTTTGGATTTTTGACACCTCCAAACTTTCACTCTCAGTGCTGACATTGTCTGTTTCTTGTATACCGGCCACAAGGATCACCAAAGTTAAGCAACGTTGCACGTGGTTAGTGTCCGGATGGGTGACCAATTGACCATCCTTGTACTGCGTGGGAGATGATGTTCCAAGTTGGTTATACGAACACCTTCTATTAGTAAAGCCGGCCACAAGGATCACCAAAGTTAAGCAACGTTGTACGTGGTTAGTGTCCGGATGGGTGACCAATTGACCATCCTTGTACCGTAGCGCAATGTTTGTACGGTTACATAATTCGCGCGATGTAAATTAAAGATGAGTGTCACACTGCAGGTTTTATTTCGTAGCAATAAGACTGCTACATTAGACTCATGTGGTCAGTGTCGTAGCATACCCATCTCGTAGTACCTATGTCCCTCATCAGATGGACGAGAAGAAACACTTCCCAGTTAGGTACTGGGTCAACACGAGAACACCAGAAACCCGTTGAAATATTTATAAAAACAACAATAGGTAGATATTGTATAAAATTTATAAATAAGAAAAATAATATTTATAATTTATGAAGGACATTTTAAGAAATACATTTCAATCACTAAATCTCACAATAACTACGTACATCTAATATATAAAAATGAATGTCTGTTTGTTCGAACTTTATGCCTGGCCAAACCGCTCATCCGATTGCTATGAAACTTTGAGAACTTATTGCTTGCACTCCCGTGAAGGTTATAGGTATTTTCCGGTTCGTTTTTGTTAAGCTACGCCGAGCAAGACCACTAAATGGATGAGTGACATGAATGGCCATGCCTTAAGGTTCGCTCCGGATTTCGGCTAGTTACACATAAAAATAATAGGTATACATTATGTTGGTACTTGGTAGGAATAATATTAAAATGTGGAATCTAATTGAACATAGTAAATTGTTCTAGTATGAATAATAGATCATTAACCCTAAACAAGCACTTTTAATTCCTACAAATAGAACATACACAAACATGGCTCCATTAAATAGAGAAAAATCTTGGACACACAAGAGATTCAAAAAGGAATGTGTTATACTTATTTAACGTTAGCTTAAAGAAAGCACGTAGGTATAGTGAAATACATCACACATAAAACTTCGAAATATAAAAGACTAGACGACACCGAAGCGAATACAATAGTCCGTCCCTTATACCTTTTTATTACTATTGTAATAATAAAGGAAGGACGGACTAAAAAGGAATGTGTTATACTTATTTAACGTTAGCTTAAAGAAAGCACGTAGGTATAGTAAAATACATCACACGTAAAAGTTCGAAATATAAAAGACTGCTAGCTAAAAAATGTTCACAGGTAAGTAATACGTAATCTAGTAATTAAGTTTGCATCAAAACAAATTGACAATAGGTGTACTCAGCATTGCCATTTCTGTATTTTTCAATCTAGCTATGTGTAGGTATCGTGTCCTGTTTGATTTTAATACCATCGACACATCTTTTGGGATAAGGAGGGAAGAACCCCGTTTTGCTCTAACTCGGATTTACCTCAGCGCCCGCTTTGGAATTTAAAGTGGATAAATATTTCAATAAGAGGATATACACTTTTCGTTCCGAGTCTTTTCTATTCTGCCCCAATGATTTAAAAGCTACTGACACTTCTTTTGCTCGTAATCTACAATTGGTTTTGTACTCTGGCTCTTGAGATAGATCATCTGAAGGTGAATTTCGAAAGTGAATGACATCTATTATCACGTCTTTGTCACATTTCAGTACATCTACAATAGAGAATAGATCTTCTACAGGAGCTTGTTCCAAATACTTGAAGAAAGCTGCATTGTCTTCAATAGCGAATCCTTTGTTCAACTTGACTTGATTAATGATGCTTACAATATTCAAGTCCAAATTGGCCAAAGAGTTCTGAATCTTGTCATGGTTTGATTTTACATCTGCAGGCGTTTTGAATTTGCTACCATGAATAATTTGCTTACACTTAATCTTTTCAAGCTCCACTTCAACACATTCTACTCTTGGGGAGACATCTCCATTACAAGCATTTAACTTGTTGAGTAGTAACTTACTTTCTTTATCAGTTTCTACACTGGAATAAGCGACCTTGCTTCTGTCCACTTTGTATTCATCAACTATGTTCTTGTCTATTTTCTTCTCTTCCGAGTTTTCACATTTGTCAGATGTATCTGCCTGATGAAAACCCACATCGGACGGAAGTAGCTTCACACATTCAACCATGGAATGATTTTTCTGTTAACAGTAGATACGTAATATAAAGTGGATTAATAAATTGTAAGACGAAAAGTAGTACTTACCTATGTATAAGTTGCATTTAAATATGAAGTATCCTATTTTCAATAGCTTCACACATTCAACCATGGAATGATTTTTCTGTTAACAGTAGATACGTAATATAAAGTGGATTAATAAATTGTAAGACGAAAAGGAGTACTTACCTATGTAGTAAGTTGCATTTAAATATGAAGTATCCTATTTTCATTTATACGCAATACGAGTATACTGTGCATATGACATTAAGAGCTATTTCATTAGCATTGTTGAGCTGACATGTACCTACGTATAAAATGAATGATGACAAGTAGGTCTCACCTACAGGCGACGCTACAGTACAAGGATGGTCAATTGGTCACCCATCCGGACACTAACCACGTGCAACGTTGCTTAACTTTGGTGATCCTTGTGGCCGGCTTTACTAATAGAAGGTGTTCGTATAACCAACTTGGAACATCATCTCCCACGCTTTCTAACCCTCTGTTTATAATAGCTCAGTGGGTTACCATAGTAGCACGAAATAAACAATACGCGTCTATCACTGTGACTTTGTGTTCGTTTTAGTTTACTGAGTTTCCTAGAGGGTAGTTTTTAGTTAATAAAAACCCACATAAATAAACAAGCATCACTAACGCCAATATAGAATTGCAAAAGACAACTGAATAAAGCTCACAGTTTTCTTTGTTATAAGTAGTACCTATTTAATAACTGTTCCTTCTACAATGATTTTCTCCACCTCGCATTTCATGGTGAATGTTTTGTTGTGTGGATCACCGGTCTCTTCTATGAAAGTATACTCTGGACTATTGAAGTTGTGATATCTACAATAACCTGGAAATCAAAAGTTCTTGCATTGTACAAAATCCTGTCGAGACAATCGCTATCTTTAAGGTAACCCTTAAATCTTAATCTTCCGTTTTGTACTTTCTTAGGTATTTTTTCTTTAAGACTCAATTTTTTTTTTTTTTTAATTAAAATATGTAAAAAGTAATTACCTAAGTCACCAAGTACCTACGTACCATATCCTCAAATATATTATGTTGATAGGGCAAATTATTCAGAACAATTTTTACATTTATATTAGATGTACAAAATAAATAGAAACTTACTATCCAGTTGAAATATGCTATTATTCTTGATCGAACTGTTATTGCTGGTCACTTTGTCCATCTTCTCATAAAAATCATTTCGTTCCAGCAATTTCTTCAGATCTGGTCTCTGTTCTGACAGCTTGAGCAACATATTGTTAGCAGCTTCGTGCTTCGCTTGTTTTTTACTTTGCCCAGAACCTGTTGATTGGTATTGGCCGCCAAATATGGACAGTTCGTATTGGAAAACTTTCGGTGTTGATGGTCCTGTTGATAGTTCTCTGGCTATATACCTCGGAACAGTCCCTTGTTCTACTAGATATTCTTGTAAGAGAGATACAGGTGTTTTCATCTGAAAGTAAACGAAAGAGACTAAAATAAATGTAAAGAGACGTAAATTGAGAGGAAACGGGAATCCAAAACTCTTGAAATTAATGGATTTAGAAGACGTAATCAGTCCCTTGTTCTACTAGATATTCTTGTAAGAGAGATACAGGTGTTTTCATCTGAAAGTAAACGAAAGAGACTAAAATAAACGTAAAGAGACGCAAATTGAGAGGAAACGGGAATCCAAAACTCTTGAAATTAATGGATTTAGAAGACGTAATTGAACAGTGAACACATTAGTAGCTGGGTAGGTACTTACTTGAAGTTTAATTCTAAGTACTTACATAGGTATACCTAATTATTCATCTAGTGATGTAAATATTATGATAGGAAAGAGGAGAATCGACACGAAGAAATTATTCTCCACTATTTTTTTTTTTTTACTCACAATGACTTCCTGGTTATTTGATCTTTCCAAACTACTATTTCTTGTGTTTGATCTTTCCGAACTTTCATTTCTCATGTTTGATCTTTCCAAACTTTCATTTCTTGTGTTTGATCTTTTCGAACTTTCATTTCTCATGCTTGATCTTTCCAAACTTTCATTTCTTATGTTTGGTCTTTCTAAACTTTCACTTCTCATGTTTGTTCTTTCCAAACTTTCATTTTTCATGTTTGATCTTTCCAAACATTCATTTCTTGTGTTTGATCTTTCCAAACTTTCATTTCTCTTGTTTGATCTTTCCAAACTTTCATTTCTTATGTTTGGTCTTTCTAAACTTTCATTTCTCTTGTTTGATCTCTCCAAACTTCCATTTCTTATGTTTGATCTTTCCAAACTTTCATTTCTTGTGCTAGTTCTTCCTATCTCTTGCATCAATTTTTCTTGTTGTTCATCAAGCAAACTGCATTCCTTCAGTAAATGCTTAACCTCTGGTCTATCTTGAGAGAGTTCAATCAACATGTTCTTTGCAGTTTTATGTTTTGCCTGTTTTTTAGTGAGCCCTGTAGCTTCTGCAAAGTATCTGCCGTTCAATATTTTTAGTTTACAATGAAACCATAAGCTAGAAGGATCAGAATCCACTTTGCTGAATTCATAGTCTGGCAATTCTTTTTGATCGACCAGATACTCATGTAAAAGGGAAACTGGGGTTTTAGTAGAACTCTGAAACAAGATAAAATCCAAGCATGTTACCACTGGACTAACTGTGCCCCTCCATCACATATAGCTTATGATTACTTAGGTCTGCAAACTGACTAATAAAAATAAATCAGTAGGTACATAATATGTAATAGGGTATTCAGATACTCATGTAAAAGGGAAACTGGGGTTTTAGTAGAACTCTGAAACAAGATAAAATCCAAGCATGTTACCACTGGACTAACTGTGTCCTTCCATCACATATAGCTGATGATTACTTAGGTCTGCAAACTGACTAATAAAAATAAATCAGTAGGTACTTACATAATATGTAATAGGGTATCGGAAATATGGTATGATTTCAGCATCAAGACTTTTGCGCAGGAAAATCCCTAGAACAGGTCACTTAATGACTCCTAGAAGACTCTGGATCAACACAGTTCCTACTCAAGAATGTGATGTTGTCATCATGTTTCCACCCAAGTCAGAGGATATGGAGCTTATGTGGATGTTATCCCGACTGAGATGTGGAACTCCTGGCTTGGTTGTACAAGTAAAGCATCACACAAGTACTGACAGTTATGCTCTCTACCTGACAGCACCTTTCTCTGTGTAAGTCCAATAAACAAAACAGTCACTTTTGCCTGGATGAATTTAAATTGAAGAAATTAAGTACTTAATAATGATAAAAATCTAACTGTGATTGTAGGATAAGTAATAAAAAATATCTTCTCTTATTGCTATTGGAAACACCTGACAAGTAGTATTTTAATCTCTACACATGAAAGTTTTGAATCTAACCAAAATCCCTTTAAGACGTAATTGAACACATTAGTAGCTGGGTAGGTACTTACTTGAAGTTTAATTCTAAGTACTTACATAGGTATACCTAATTATTCATCTAGTGATGTAAATATTATGATAGGAAAGAGGAGAATCGACACGAAGAAATTATTCTCCACTAATTTTTTTTTTTTTTACTTACAATGACTTCCTGGTTATTTGATCTTTCCAAACTACTATTTCTTGTGTTTGATCTTTCCGAACTTTCATTTCTCATATTTGATCTTTCCGAACTTTCATTTCTCTTATTTGATCTTTCCAAACTTTCATTTCTTATGTTTGGTCTTTCTAAACCTTGATCTTTCCAAACTACTATTTCTTGTGTTTGATCTTTCCGAACTTTCATTTCTCATATTTGATCTTTCCGAACTTTCATTTCTCTTTTTTGATCTTTCCAAACTTTCATTTCTCATGTTTGATCTTTCCAAACTTTCATTTCTCATGTTTGATCTTTCCGAACTTTCATTTCTCATGTTTGATCTTTCCAAACTTTCATTTCTTGTGTTTGATCTTTCTTCCTCACATATAAAAATTGCCTATTTGCTGGCATACCAATTTGCAGGATGGGTCCAATACTTACATTTTGGATTTTTGACACCTCCACACTTTCACTCTCAGTGCTGACATTGTCTGTTTCTTGTATTAGGTCTTCTTGTTCATGAACATTGCATTCCTTCAATAATTTCTTCACTTCTAATCTATCTTGAGACATTTTCACCAACATGTCCATTGCTGTTCTATGTTTAGCTTGTTTTTTAGTCAGTGCTACAGCCTCTGCATAGTATTTATCAAACAATTTCAGTTCACAGTGAAAAGATAGTGGATCAGAGTCCAGTTTTTTGAAGATATAATTTGGTGAGATACCAAGATATTCCTTTAAAACCATGGCAGGGGTTTTAGTTCCACTCTGAAATAAAATACAATATACACTCTGAAAAACTCACATAATTTTGAAAATAGGTATTCCAAATTATTAAATAGCACTTGAGAGCTATGCCTAGCTGAGAATGAAATGAATCATAGGCTGCTCTAAGTAGTCTTGGCCTATTTTTTGTGGCACTTGATTTATTTTGGGAGGAACGACTTGGCGGGGTCTTTTTTATGCCACGAAGTGGTATTTTTTGGGGTACATATTTTGTACACTGTATAGTTCACTAGAACCAGGGGATCTTCCACACACCCTTAGAAAATAACTGATGAGATAACATGCTTGATTACCACCACTAATCAACTTCTACAATTTAATTGTTTTAAAATGTCTTTAGGATAAAGACATCCCTTAGAAAATAACTGATGAGATAACATGCTTGATTACCACCACTAATCAACTTCTACAATTTAATTGTTTTAAAATGTCTTTAGAAATATAAGAGTGTCCAACAATAGAACCAGAGCTAATTGAAACTTAAAAACGTGAAAAATGATCGACTACTGGTACAGTCACCCTAGTATTTTAATCTCTACACGTGAAAGTTTTGAATCTAACCAAAATCCCTTAAAAAAATCTCTCCCTCACAGGTTATTAAAAACAGCAGAAGAACTTCATCTTCCCAAACGTTTGAAAGAAGAGCATGGCGGAGGATTAAAAGAATTCGTCCAGCTGGAAATAGAGCTGTTTGAATCGGGAGAAGAAGTGGACAAAGATTTCTTCACCACTCAAGAACGACAGTGGATGGTCTACCACCTGCTTCATACATTGAGAGCAACCACCAATGACCAATTTGGTAGCTTCAAGTTTATTGAGGGCCAAGCAATAAGTAAGTGAAAAAGTAAAGCTTAAAAGACAGCCACTCACTATCAGGTAGACTTGAGAATTACACCTGATCATGTCCACCTGACATTATATGTGCTCATCAGGTATCAGGTAGACCTGACAGGCGGACCTGATGAGGTGTACCTGTTAAGTCTGCCTGATAGTGAGTGGCTGGCCTTAGTAGTTATAATATTCAGTTGACAAGTTATGACATGTGTGGATCTAAAATAAATTAAAATAGTTATTGATTATAAGAGCACCATGCTTCATACATTGAGAGCAACCACCAATGACCAATTTGGTAGCTTCAAGTTTATTGAGGGCCAAGCAATAAGTAAGTGAAAAAGTAAGGATTAAGACAGCCACTCACTATCAGGTAGGCTTAGAATTACACCTGATCATGTCCACCTGACATTATATGTGCTCATCAAGTATCAGGTAGACCTGACAGGCAGACCTGATGAGGTGTACCTGTTAAGTCTGCCTGATAGTGAGAGGCTGGCCTTAGTAGTTATAATATTTATAATATTCAGTTGACAAGTTATGACATGTGTGGATCTAAAATAAATTAAAATAGTTATTGATTATAAGAGCACCCAAGTATTCATCCTTATAAAGTCTTTATTCTTCCATAGGTACCTAGGTAATGAATTGATAATACAACTGTGTAATATTTTGAGTTACCAAATTGTGGACAGAAACCACAAATACATACCGCCAAATTGGAAAAGGTGGTGTCTTTGTAACTCTCAAATCACATTTGAGGGATTTCAGATACCTTGTTACTAGACCTAAGGAAATGATATGTATTTAGGCCCGAAGTATTATAAATCACAGTACTTATACTTTATTAATACTTCTACCTTATAATAATTGATAATAATGGAACCCTATCTCTCTTCCCTTTCAGTCCCCAAGTGTCTTTCAGAAGGTTTGATCAGTCAAATGTATCCTCTCCATGAATTGGATGGCCTAGAACAACTTAGACAAAACTGGGTTCGAACCTTTGTCAAAAAACAGCCTCTAGGTAAGACAAAATACTAACTTTTCTTTCTACGAAGTTTTTTTCCTCTCTCTCGAGTTAAGTCTGCTTTGTTGCGCAGTGTTGTAACAGACAACCTTTACCAAAAGGTAAACACAAGGTTTATTTTCACACAAATCTGTACATTTAGAATTAGTGGTGCAAAATAAATAATTCTATCACCTCTTGTTACAGATTCTGTATGCAAATATTTCGGTGTGAAAATCGCGATGTATTTTGCATGGCTTGGCCATTATACATACATGCTGATCATACCTGCTTTTGTCGGATTCATATTTTGGGTAAGTGGGTAGTGAGACACTTTTTATTTGACAATAGTTATTGTACCTATAAAAGTGTGTCCACACATAGTCGACGGCCGTTGATCGACGGGCAATGGACTGTTTGGACACACCTTAATTTATAATACGATATCAATTTACCTTAAAATACAATATACACTCTGAAAAACTCACATCATTTTGAAAATAGGTATTCCAAATTATTAAATAGCACTTGAGAGCTATGCCTAGTGATTTAGAAGTGAACAGTGAACACATTAGTAGCTGGGTAGGTACTTACTTGAAGTTTAATTCTAAGTACTTACATAGGTATACCTAATTATTGGTATTTAATTCCTTTTTATCCAACGTGCAATCAACTGAACAATTTTGTTGCCTTCTAGCATTTTCAATTTGTCTACACCTCATAGTCGAGTCATTATCTTTAAGGTAACCCTTAAATCTTAATCTTCCGTTTTGTACTTTCTTAGGTATTTTTTCTTTAAGGCTCAATTTTTTTAAAATTAAAATATGTAAAAAGTAATTACCTAAGTCACCAAGTACCTACGTACCATATCCTCAAATATATTATGTTGATAGGGCAAATTATTCAGAACAATTTTTACATTTATATTAGATGTACAAAATAAATAGAAACTTACTATCCAGTTGAAATATGCTATTATTCTTGATCGAACTGTTATTGCTGGTCACTTTGTCCATCTTCTCATAAAAATCATTTCGTTCCAGCAATTTCTTCAGATCTGGTCTCTGTTCTGACAGCTTGAGCAACATATTGTTAGCAGCTTCGTGCTTCGCTTGTTTTTTACTTTGCCCAGAACCTGTTGATTGGTATTGGCCGCCAAATATGGACAGTTCGTATTGGAAAACTTTCGGTGTTGATGGTCCTGTTGATAGTTCTCTGGCTATATACCTCGGAACAGTCCCTTGTTCTACTAGATATTCTTGTAAGAGAGATACAGGTGTTTTCATCTGAAAGTAAACGAAAGAGACTAAAATAAACGTTTGATTACCACCACTAATCAACTTCTACAATTTAATTGTTTTAAAATGTCTTTAGGATAAAGACATGAGTAAATTCAAAGAATTACATCAAATTAATGATAAAGCTAATGAATTGATAGTACTTAAATAAGAAACATTATCATCTACTCTGGTATAGGCACTCACCCCTGTTTCTTGATTACTTGAACCTTCCTTCACTGAATCTATGTCTTCACTTATTTCATTTGATTCTTTTAATTTTTTCATTGCTGTTTTTAGATTGGATAGTTTAACTAGCATACTTTCAGCTGTTTTTTGCTTTGCTTCTTTTTTGGTTAATCCTTCACCTGTTGCTGATAGTAATCCATCAAATAATGTCAAACTACATTTTTGTAATGTTTTTGAGGAAGATGGATCCAGAGTTTCACTGAAGATATAATTAGGTATCTCTTTTTGATCTGCTAGGTGTTCATCTAAAATAGAAGCTGGTGTTTTCTTATTCTGAAACAAGATACAAATAATTTATTACCTACCTATTCAATAAAAACAGCCATTTTATACTACAACTCTGCAAGCAGAAGATATAATTAGGTATCTCTTTTTGATCTGCTAGGTGTTCATCTAAAATAGATGCTGGTGTTTTCTTATTCTGAAACAAGATAAAAAATATTTATTACCTACCTACTAAATAAAAACAGCCATTTTATACTACAACTCTGCAAGCATAAGACTTTTCAGTTCTATGATGACAGTAAAAAAAAGTAAATTCTTCTCTGTTAAAACATATTCAATGTTATCTATAGGGACATGATGGAAGAGATATTATCTTCATATAACACCTACCTATAATAAAGAGGTATAGGTGTACCTATTTTTTCCCCCTTCTCAATGAGCTACTGATTGCAATACATTTTACTTCAATAGGTTTGTAGGTAATTGGATAGGTACTTTGTTTTTTTATTACAAGTAGGTATACTTAATAGTAGTAATGTAATAAGATATAATTAGGTATCTCTTTTTGATCTGCTAGGTGTTCATCTAAAATAGATGCTGGTGTTTTCTTATTCTGAAACAAGATAAAAATAATTTATTACCTACCTACTAAATAAAAACAGCCATTTTATACTACAACTCTGCAAGCAGAAGACTTTTCAGTTCTATATGATGACAGTAAAAAAAAAGTAAATTCTTCTCTGTTTCAACATATTCAATGTTATCTATAGGGACATGATGGAAGAGATATTATCTTCATATATAACACCTACCTATAATAGAGGTATAGGTGTACCTATTTTCCCCCCTTTTCAATGAGCTACTGATTGCAATACATTTTACTTCAATAGGTTTGTAGGTAATTGGATAGGTACTTTGTTTTTTAATTTAAATATTTACAAGTAGGTATACTTAATAGTAGTAATGTAAGAATTTTACCAGATCTCCTAAATCATTTGCTTCAACTTCTATAGACTTGCATAATGAGGGTTCCTGTATTTTGTTTTTATCCAATAATGCTTTCACATTGCTCCTGTCTCTTGATAATTGCATCAACATATTTTTTGCAGTCTCTTGTTTAGCAATTTTCTTATTAGGACCACTGCCATGTGCAATGTAAGCTCCATTGAAGAGATTCAATTCATAGGAAAATACTGATCTTTTTGACACTTTATCAATATCTTCTCTAGGTACATAGATCATAATTTCATTTTTATCAGCCATATACTCTTGGAGAATAGACACATAGGTTTTTTTCATGTTGAAATCTGGAACATAATCACAAGTAGGTAGATAATATTGAATTAATGTGATTACCATATTGCATAATATGCAAGTGATTTTTTTTAGAAATCACCACTGAGATGGCAGAGATTTGTCTGGGAGACTCTGGCCATACACTATCCCTGCAAATTGCAGAGATTGCTTGTATCTCGAAATGGTTCCTGTAGGCTTGGGTGCAACTACAGAGTGTGCCAGTTTCCTGTGGACAGTGTGCAATGCTGGAGTGCAATACATTTATTTTTCAAAAATGATGACATAAGGCAACTAAGAACTAAATACACTTACCTGAAATATCTGTGGTCATTTTGCCACTTTTTACATAGGTAACAATGGTTGTGCTACTAGTTTTGTTATCCAGGGACCAAATGGAAGGTATGATTAGAAAAATATCAACCGGACAAGATGCTCTCCTATAATGATCCTATGTTACAGCAGTTGAATGAAGACTTCCTGGCACAAGCTTGTAAGGTATAGGAGGTCTCAATCACTAAGAAAGAAGAGATCAAATTTAATCAAATGATCAAGTGTTTCCTGTATCACTTTTATCAGATAAGATTTTTGACTTTTGCAGGGTTCAGGGGGCAACTTTTCATAAAAAAAGGAATTTAGCTAAAAAAGAATACTCTGATTACAATTGGCAACATTGCAGAATGTTAATAATGGAACCCTATCTCTCTTCCCTTTCAGTCCCCAAGTGTCTTTCAGAAGGTTTGATCAGTCAAATGTATCCTCTCCATGAATTAGATGGCCTAGAACAGCTTAGACAAAACTGGGTTCGAACCTTTGTCAAAAAACAGCCTCTAGGTAAGACAAATTCCCTACTAACTCTTCTTTTCTAGTATCGAAAGGTGGATATGTGACGAAGTTTTTTTCCTCTCTTGCTTTGCTCTGCAGTGTTGTAACAGACAACCTTTACCAAAAGGTAAACACAAGGTTTATTTTCACATTAATCTGTACATTTAGAATTAGTGGTGCAAAATAAATAATTCTATTACCTCTTGTTACAGATTCTGTATGCAAATATTTCGGTGTGAAAATCGCGATGTACTTTGCATGGCTTGGCCATTATACATACATGCTGATCATACCTGCTTTTGTCGGATTCATATTTTGGGTAAGTGGGTAGTGAGACACTTTTTATTTGACAATCGTTATTGTACCTATAAAGGTGTGTCCACACATAGTCGACGGCCGTTGATCGACGGGCGGTGGACTGTTTGGACGCACCTTAATTTATTATATGATATCAATTTACCATTAAATTTATTAATAATATGTATGGACTACAGACGCCAAATTTTATTAGTATGTGTTTTATGTTAAATTCCATAATTTTTCCCCCATAAAAATCCACTCGTAAAATTTTTGTAGCCAAAACCAAATGTCAGCCGAAAGCAATCACCCTTTGCGAGGCTGACGAAAAAAGAAGGTTACATGTTTTACATGTGTATGTAAATGATGAAAAACCATTTCTGTAATTATTCGCAGATTGGTTTCGGACGTGGCGATCAAAGTTCCGAGGACATAGGTTACGTTCTATTCTCGCTATTCAATGTGGTTTGGTTCAGCATTTACCTGGAGGCATGGAAGAGGTACAGTTCTGAGCTGGCGTACAAGTGGGGGACTCTAGATCAGAGGCATGAACTTCTAATGGAACCGCGACCTTTATACTCGGTAAGCACATGTTACATAGTACCTATCTATATGGAAGGTACATAGATCCTTAGTAGATACCTTTATGGAAGAGTGGCCTAAAGGTGTGTCCACATCCACACGTAGTCGACCTGCAATGTATCGATGTCGAGTGAACTGTCCACACTGCCTCGACAACATAGATTCACTTCGTCGATCAACGGTCGGTCGACTATGTGTGGACACACCTTAATAGTAATCAATAGCTTCTGCATTTGTAAAAAAAACACAGGGTACCTATCTCTTATTCTCTATCTAGGTATACTTAACGATAATTTCATTTTGGGCTATACAAGTCCTTTAAGTAGGTACTAAATGCTACTAAAAGGAAAACTAAAAGTCTTACAATTTTAATAAAAGTATTCTTCGAAATGTGTAATACAATACATTTCTCCCTGAAAACTACATATCTATCTACAGTATCTACTTATTTTTTGTATGTTTCCATTTTCAGGGAAACCTCGTAGTAAGTCCTGTCACGGGCCGACTCGAACCCACGTATCCTAGCTGGAAAAGACACGTGTTCCGGTATTTCGTCAGTGTTCCTATCATTGCTCTTTGTTTGCTAGTCGTCCTTAGTGTCATGATAGCCAGTTTGAAAGTACAGGTGAAGAGAAAGTGTCCACAATTCATTTTAGTTTTTCAAGAGATTTGATAGAGAGGAAACTGTAGTTAGATTCGTAGAAGCTTAACCCATCCTTTAGGGCTGTTAGTCCCTACACCCGCACCTCGGAGTGGGCTTTTTGTAACAAAGATCATAATTTCATTTTTATCAGCCATATACTCTTGGAGAATAGACACATAGGTTTTTTTCATGTTGAAATCTGGAACATAATCACAAATAGGTAGATAATATTGAATTAATGTGATTACCACATAGCATAATATGCAAGTGATTTTTTTTTAGAAATCACCACTGAGATGGCAGAGATTTGTCTGGGAGACTCTGGCCATACACTGTCCCTGCAAATTGCAGAGGTTGCTTGTATCTCAAAATGGTTCCTGTAGGCTTGTGTGCAACTCCATAGTGTGCCAGTTTCCTGTGGACAGTGTGCAATGCTGGAGTGCAATACATTTATTTTTTAAAAATGATGACATAATGTTCCGGTATTTCGTCAGTGTTCCTATCATTGCTCTTTGTTTGCTAGTCGTCCTTAGTGTCATGATAGCCAGTTTGAAAGTACAGGTTAGGAGAAAATGTCCACGATTCATTTTAGTTTTTCAAGAGATTTGATAGAGAGGAAACTGTAGTTAGATTCGTAGAAGCTTAACCCATCTTTTAGGGCTGTTAGTCCCTACACCTGCGCCTCGGAGTGGGCTTTTTGTAACAACTACCAACCAAGCTAACTAGGCTGGCTACGGAGGTCTTGTTTTCCCGAAATCAAAGAGAGAAAGATGACAATAGTAGAAAGCCAGCACGGAACGAAACTTATCTGTTTAGGATAAAGATCGGCCTGGGCGGGAATCGAACCCGCGACCTAATGCTCACAAAGCATACGCGCTACCGAACAAGCTAACTAGGCTGGCAAAGCGTCTGTTTGATGCCCCCATCCGTGGCACAAGCTTTGCTTTCACGGATGGGTATTCCATTGATACGAATTTTGTATGTTCTGATGTTATTATGTTAAAAAAATAATAAATGGAACCTTGATAATTATAATAGATGACATAAGGCAACTAAATACACTTACCTGAAATATCTGTGGTCATTTTGCCACTTTTTACATAGGTAACAATGGTTGTGCTACTATAGTTTTGTTATCTTATCCAGGGATCAAATGTTACCCAGGGATCAAATTTGAAAAATATCAACTGGGCAAGATGCTCCCCTATATATTGTTACAGCAGTTGAACGAAGACTTCCTGGCACAAGCTTGTAAGGTATAGATCACTAAGAAAGCTGAAAGAAGAGATATTTAATCAAAGTGACAAATGTTTCCTGTATCCTTTTATCTTTTATCAGATAAGATTTTTGACTTTTGCAGGGTACAAGGGGCAACTTTTCATAAAAAAAGGAATTTAGCTAAAAAAGAATACTAAAGAATACTCTGTGAATACAATTGGCAACATTGCAGAATGTACTTCACGAATCCTACCTGTGCCTATTATCGTACGCTAGATGTCAATACCGTACGTAGTCGTACGGTAATTCAAGAATAAACTAATCCTGATTTTCCTGATTATCCATTTTTGCTGGATTTTCATTTTTTAAAATGTAAATCAACATTTTCTTCGTACGCTATTGCTATAAAACGTACGTAGTCGTACGGTAATTCAATTTGAAAAAAAAAAATGATAATGATAACAACTAGGTAATAAAGAATAAACTAATCCTGATTATCCATTTTTGCTGGATTTTCATTTTTTAAAATGTAAATCAACATTTTCTGATTTTCTTCTTTAAAATAGTGCTAAATTAATTCAAGTCTAAATTACATTTAAATTTAATGTAACTCTAGAAAACCTGAAAATCTAACTTCAACTTCATAGTTTGGTGCCTTACTTGGAATAGGTAATGTATGAAATATCTTTAATAATATGCCTATGCCTACCTAGATTTGTACTTACCTACCTATTTCTTTTTATTGATAAAGTGAGTGCTGTTTGATAGCCACAAGCAGAGATTTGGATGGGTGACAAGATGATTGCAAAAATGTATGAAAAAGCCAAGTCTTCATAGCTAAGTGTGTAGGTATCAATCACAAGTTTGCACTGCAGAGGTCCTTTGGCATATTCCATAAAAAAGACTGCACTCTCCATTCCTTGCTGAAAAATCAGAACCAATTCTCCAATAATTCTGTACCTTTGTATGTAACGCCTGAACTTTAATTGCTCTGCATGCTGTGCCTAAACTTAACTGAAAACTCCTTCTTGCATTTAACCTAACCCTATAATAACACTGGTCACTGCTCGTTTGTGCCAGTTCCTTTGGTAGCAATATTCCACTGACTTGACTTCTGCACAAGTACCATGGTTTGTGTAATAGGCCTCATTTGTCAATTCCTGGCATCAAAGACACAGTTCTTTAGTCATTTTTTCTACACACACAGTAAAAAGTGGGGAGTTAAGAGTGGTTTGTGGAAAAGGCCTCAGTGTTCAATTCCTGGCATCAAAGGAGACAGTTCTTAACTCATTTTTTCTACACACACAGTAAAAAGTGGGGAGTTAAGAGTGGTTTGTGGAAAAGGCCTCAGTGTTCAATTCCTGGCATCAAAGGACACAGTTCTTAACCTTTGTTACTTTCTATTAATTCAGATCAAATGGAAAATCACTTATTGATGGGTGTTTTAATAATGTGATCAAAGTAATTGACAGCAATGGCATCTGAAAGCAATAATGAAACTGAGATAGGAGATGGACTGTCTGAAAATGCCTCCTACAAAGAAGATACAAATTTGGCTTGTAGCAGCAACTCGGGCAATGGAATATTTGCATCAGCCAAAGAATCTTTTGAGTCAGGTAAGTTGATTTGCAATCAATACATTGCTCTTGCAATAGTATCACCTGCATAAAATAACAAAAATACTTACAAGTACATTTCCCCCCCCCTCTTTTAATGTTTACATTTATGTCTCTAACATAATCCAGTAAGAATAAATTGGTTTAGCAAAATAATTGGAAATATGGTATGATTTCAGCATCAAGACTTTTGCGCAGGAAAATCCCTAGAACAGGTCACTTAATGACTCCTAGAAGACTCTGGATTAACACAGTTCCTACCCAAGAATGTGATGTTGTCATCATGTTTCCACCCAAGTCAGAGGACATGGAGTTAATGTGGATGTTATCCCGACTGAGATGTGGAACTCCTGGCTTGGTTGTTCAAGTGAAGCATCACACAAGTACTGACAGTTATGCTCTCTACCTGACAGCACCTTTCTCTGTGTAAGTCCAATAAACAAAACAGTCACTTTTGCCTGGATGAATTTAAATTGAAGAAACTAAGTACCTACTTAATAATGATAAAAATCTAACTGTGATTGTAGGATAAGTAATAAAAAATATCTTCTCTTATTGCTATTGCAAACACCTGATACATAGATCATAATTTCATTTTTATCAGCCATATACTCTTGGAGAATAGACACATAGGTTTTTTTCATGTTGAAATCTGGAACATAACCACAAATAGGTAGATAATATTGAATTAATGTGATTACCACATAGCATAATATGCCAGTGATTTTTTTTTAGAAATCACCACTGAGATGGCAGAGATTTGTCTGGGAGACTCTGGCCATACACTATCCCTGCAAATTGCAGAGGTTGCTTGTATCTCAAAATGGTTCCTGTAGGCTTGTGTGCAACTCCATAGTGTGCCAGCTTCCTGTGGACAGTGTGCAATGCTGGAGTGCAATACATTTATTTTTTTAAAAATGATGACATAAGGCAACTAAATACACTTACCTGAAATATCCGTGGTCATTTTGCCACTTTTTACATAGGTAACAATAGTTGTGCTACTATAGTTTTGTTATCTTATCCAGGGATCAAATTTGAAAAATATCAACCGGACAAGATGCTCCCCTATATATTGTTACAGCAGTTGAATGAAGACTTCCTGGCACAAGCTTGTAAGGTATAGATCTAAAAACCTTTTATTAGAGCTAAAAACTTTCCTTTGAATGAGATGAAATTATGAAAGTGTTACAGTGAGTGATAAGGGTCGAAATTTTATTTCAAATAAAACCAAGGAATGTTCAAATAATTTTACTATATTAGAAACAAAACTTTTTAATTATAATTTCTTGACTTTTAAGTCCAAAGTAAATAAAATATTGCGGAAAAAAAATCAAAAATTCGAATTTCCCGCCAACTTTACACGCAAAAAGGCCGACGATGGCCTACGATGGCCCAGTTCATAACCACGGCCTCACGAATCCTACCTGTGCCTATTATCGTACGCTAGATTGCTAGATGTCAATACCGTACGTAGTCGTACGGTAATTCAACAAAACTGTCAAAATACCAACTTACTCGTAGCCCGTATAAGTTATGTAGGTAGGTACATAGAGTACATACGTCGCGTCGTGTACAATACGGAGTTAATAATAAAAATAATAATAATTAATCTTGTAAGGGCAGAAGAAAAATACTTATTATGCCCAGATCAAGTATTGGTTCAGCATTTACCTGGAGGCATGGAAGAGGTACAGTTCTGAGCTGGCGTACAAGTGGGGGACTCTAGATCAGAGGCATGAACTTTTAATGGAACCGCGACCTTTATACTCGGTAAGCACATGTTACATAGTACCTATCTATATGGAAGGTATATAGTTCCTTAGTAGATACCTTTATGGAAGAGTGGCCTAAAGGTGTGTCCACACGTAGTCGACCTGCAATGAATCCATGTCGAGTGAACTGTCCACACTGCCTCGACTTCGTCGATCAACGGTCAGTCGACTATGTGTGGACACACCTTAATAGTCATCAATAGCTCCTGCATTTGTAAAAAAAAAACACAGGGTACCTATCTCTTATTCTCTATCTAGGTATAAGATAATTTCATTTTGGGCTATACAAGTCCTTTAAGTAGGTACTAAATGCTACTAAAAGTCTTACAATTTTAATAAAAGTATTCTTCGAAATGTGTAATACCATACATTTATCCTTGGAAACTACATATCTATCTACAGTATTTACCTATTTTTTGTATGTTTCAATTTTCAGGGAAACCTCGTAGTAAGTCCTGTCACGGGCCGACTCGAACCCACGTATCCTAGCTGGAAAAGACACGTGTTCCGGTATTTCGTCAGTGTTCCTATCATTGCTCTTTGTTTGCTAGTCGTCCTTAGTGTCATGATAGCCAGTTTGAAAGTACAGGTGAAGAGAAAGTGTCCACAATTCATTTTAGTTTTTCAAGAGATTTGATAGAGAGGAAACTGTAGTTAGATTCGTAGAAGCTTAACCCATCCTTTAGGGCTGTTAGTCCCTACACCCGCACCTCGGAGTGGGCTTTTTGTAACAAATACCAACCAAGCTAACTAGGCTGGCTACGGAGGTCTTGTTTTCCCGAAATCAAAGAGAGAAAGATGACAATAGTAGAAAGCCAGCACGGAACGAAACTTATCTGTTTAGGATAAAGATCGGCCTGGGCGGGAATCGAACCCGCGACCTAATGCTCACAAAGCATACGCGCTACCGAACAAGCTAACTAGGCTGGCAAAGCGTCTGTTTGATGCCCCCATCCGTGGCACAAGCTTTGCTTTCACGGATGGGTATTCCATTGATACGAATTTTGTATGTTCTGATGTTATTATGTTAAAAAAATAATAAATGGAACCTTGATAATTATAATAATAATAATTGAATTATTCTCTTGAATTCTAGGACTGGTGGGACAAGTACATTCAAAATGGCGGCTACTATTTCTGGCTAAGTTATGTGCCCAAAGTTTTGTTGGCGGTCATCATTACACTTCTGGACGAAGCTTACTACAAGGTGGCACTGTGGCTGAATGATATGGGTAAGTAGGTACTAAATGAGGTGGGGGTCAGATGGCATGGGATATAATTACAAGGTGGCACTGTGGCTGAATGATATGGGTAAGTAGGTACTAAATGAGGTGGGGGTCAGATGGCATGGGATATAATATTGATTTTTTTCTTTTCAATTTTGAGATGTGTAGGTATTTAAATTCAAAGTTTTTAAGTTTTTCCTCCCACACACTGATGTTAATGTCACCCGCGCAGCCCCGCCGGCGCGGGGGTCCCGGGCACTTTTTTGCCCCAAGGCGCATTTTGGGTCCCCTACATATAATAATATGCTAAAAATATTTGCTTATAATTCCCCTGTCAATCTACTACTATTGTTCCAGGGAGCCCATTTGGGTCTTTATTTTTAAAATAAAGGTCAGTTACTCATGCATGCGAGGATTTCTTTCGTGTTATCTTACACTTGATTCTATTTTATTTTTCCATTTTTTATTCTTATTTATTTTATTTCTATTTAATGCTGCTCTTATTATGTCGTGGATCAAAAGAAAACTATCGCCTCGACACAAAATATGAAAATCAGCTCATAGTCAAAGTGGCTCTGGTTTGTATTGTTTTATTAATCATAGTAGTCTCTTGTCTGGGATGCACGTTAAACAGGGAGTAGACCAGCTTAGTCTGGCTGGAGGACTTTAAACAGGGAGTATATCAGCCTGAAATTCCCCTTATTATATCGTTCCACGCCAAAAATAGCCAAAGTTGAGTGCGAAGGGTATACATTAGTACTTTTTGTTTGTTGGCAAAACCAAATATCAGCCTAACTATCACTTTAAGACTGATTTCAGCTCATAGTCAAAGTGGCTCTGGTTTGTATTGTTTTATTCATCATAGTAGTCTCTTGTCTGGGATGGACGTTAAACAGGGGGTAGACCAGCTTAGTCTGGCTGGAGGACTTTAAACAGGGAGTATACCAGTATACCACCCTGAAATTCCCCTTATTATATCGTTCCACGCCAAAAATAGCCAAAGTTGAGTGCGAAGGGTATACACTAGTACTTTTTGTTTGTTGGCAAAACCAAATATCAGCCTAACTATCACTTTAAGACTGATCGAGAGGCTGATATAAAACGTTGACCCCGTCTGTACACGGGAAAAGGCAAAGAAGACCACTTGTTGACATTTTTTTCCGCTTTTCTTTTCCAGTTTCAATTCGTCAACTCATTTTCTTCCCTCTTCTACATCGCATTCTACTTGCAAGATCAGGAAAGACTTAAAGAGGTAAGAAATCTGACCATGATTCAAAAGACGGGTGCTTCGTCTTATTACTGACACAGGTGAAGAAAATTCACAGGGTTGCTTAACTTCAGTGATATATCAGGAACTGGTGCTTTCAACGTATTATAGGTGAAGAAAATTCACAGGGTTGCTTAACTTCAGTGATATATCAGGAACTGGTGCTTTCAACGTATTATCGCCGCGCCGCGCCGCCCCGCCCGTGGGCTAGATCTGTAGTTTACTGGTATTCGTGTTTGGGTGGTTTGTTATGAACAGGGCTATGCTTGCGAGCGCTAGCGTTTGTTTATACAGTTAACGTATTATCGCCGCGCCGCCCGTGGGCTAGATCTGAAGTTTACTGGTATTCGTGTTTGGGTGGTTTGTTATGGTATTGCAGTGGTAACATATTCAAGTTTAGGCTCGAGCTATATTTTTTCTTTTTTATTTTCAAGCCTAGCCTAGCCTACCCCCATTCATAACTACCACCTGTAGTCTATAGGTTTTTTCCCTTCTGGGCGCCTTAACTCTGGAATACCAGATCATTCTGTTTAGGCTCGAGCTATATTTTTTCTTTTTTATTTTCAAGCCTAGCCTAGCCTATCCCCATTCATAACTACCACCTGTAGTCTATAGGATTTTTCCCTTCTGGGCGTCTTAACTCTGGAATACCAGGTCATTCACCTGTAGTCTATAGGTTTTTTCCCTTCTGGGCGCCTTAACTCTGGAATACCAGATCATTCTCGCCGGAGTTTATAGGTATTCATGTGTGGCTCATGTGTTTGTTTCACAGCAACTCGCCACTTTGCTCATCACGCGACAACTCATCGGCAACATCAAGGAGTCTGCCCTGCCCTATGTGCAAGAGCAGTTCCGTCTGGCCAAGCTTAGTTTCGACTTGTACGGCGCTCTCAGTCCGTCCGAAGCGAAGAAATCGGATGGGACCACCAATGATTTCGACAGCGCTTCCAATGGAAAGCCGTCGAGCGGTGGAGGAAACCGAAACGTGTCCCAGGCGGAGTTGGAAAGTACTCTGCTAACAGCGCTTCCAATGGAAAGCCGTCGAGCGGTGGAGGAAACCGAAACGTGTCCCAGGCGGAGTTGGAAAGTACTCTGCTAAAGGTAGGTAGGTCCGTTAGCATACATATGGAGTGCCGGCATGTGACATAGATGTCACACAAAACAATTTTCATTATATCTTTAGAGCAGGACTCGATAGAAAAAACGAAAGCGAAGAGAAAAGAAAGATATGGTATGAGAAAGCCAGCCTAACCGAGAACGAACCTTATCTGTTTATTCGATAAAATTCGGCCCAAAACAATTTTCATTATATCTTTAGAGCAGGACTCGATAGAAAAAACGAAAGCGAAGAGAAAAGAAAGATAGGGTATGAGAAAGCCAGCCTAACCGAGAACGAACCTTATCTGTTTATTCGATAAAATTCAGGGCGGTAAACGAACCCGCTTAAGACCTAGCACTTAACACGCGCTACCCTCCAAGCGAAAAAGGTTGGCTCTTGTCAATTAATTTACCTACTGAACATTTAGTATCTACAATTATTTATAAAAAGTTTGAAGACTCTCCTATCTGTCCTTTATGTTCCTTGAATGCCCCTATGAATTCTTCGCTAAAACAATTTTCATTATATCTTTAGAGCAGGACTCGATAGAAAAAACGAAAGCGAAGAGAAAAGAAAGATAGGGTATGAGAAAGCCAGTCTAACCGAGAACGAACCTTATCTGTTAATTCGATAAAATTCGCCCCGGACAGTAAACGAACCCGCTTAAGACCTAGCGCTTAACACGCGCTACCCTCCAAGCGAACAAGGTTGGCTCGTGTCAATTAAATTACCTACTGAACATTTAGTATCTACAATTATTTATAAAAAGTTTGAAGACTCTCCTATCTGTCCTTTATGTTCCTTGAATGCCCCTATGAATTCTTCGCACCTAAACTTCTGTCCTGCCTTGGAAGCCAGCAATGACATTGTAGGAAAATGTTGGGTTGTGAGAGGAAAAATGGCCTAATGGTCAAAGGTAATTGAATTTTCGACCTTTTAAAGTTACTTTTTTGGAGTTTTGACCTCAGATTCGAATTTTTCACAACTTTTTACATAGGAATCGACCGTTTATTTATAATTTTTACCCACTTGCAACTCCTCCATTTGCTAAATTTGGATTAATTTGTGAATAGGATAGAGTGTGGATTCTGTGGATTATTTGGGACACCAAAGAAGGCTTCTGGATTTCTGCATTTTCTTTCCTTTGTAGCCAAAAGGGTGATTCTGGCTCTGATTCTTAAAAGTCTTTGCCTTCGTTTATAGATGAGAGCCTGAACAAATAGAAATTCAACAGGTGGTAGATGAAGAAAATTCACAGGGTTGCTTAACTTCAGTGATATATCAGGAACTGGTGCTTTCAACGTATTATCGCCGAACAGGTGGTTTTTGGTAAGTTATTAAATTCACCCAACTTTCATTTGTTCCATTTTTACAACCATTTGGCTTTGGACACCAAGATGATAGCCTAGAAACATTTGGGAAGAGAAGAGAACCTTTTAACCTGAATTTTATTAACAACATTCAAAGTGTTTCCTAGTGTTTGGAGTGTTCTTTCAATTAATTAATTTCTCTAAATTTTCAGGCCACTATCCCCACATCTTCAGACAAATGATTGTATCACATCATTGGGTCTGGCAGATAAGCAATAAAAGAAACCAGAATGCATGAATTATTTACTCAAGTCCTTAGCAATAAGGATCTATCAAAGGTAAAGTATTGTATGATCTAAAATTACAAGAATCAACAGAGATTTCCTTCTCTCTCTCTGTTGACTTCATTTTGTTTACTCAAGTCCTTAGCAATAAGGATCTATCAAAGGTAAAGTATTGTATGATCTAAAATTACAAGAATCAACAGAGATTTCCTTTTGATGTTGACTTCATTTTTCTAATGCCCATTGTAGAAGTGTAAACACTTGCTTACTAAACAGGTAATCAATCACCAAAAAACTAATGGTATGGTATCTATACTTAACTGAAATTACTTTCCCATTTATTTTTGATATCTGTACCTATTTAAACCCATCCGCTCACCATTAGGTACATATGGTAAATATTCATTTATTTTCAAAATACTTTTTATACTTATCGTGCGGTTTTGGTGTGTCTAGGCCTTAATGCTCATTGTAGGAGTGTAAACACTTGCCTACCAAATAGGTAATCAATCACCAAAAAACTAATGGTACAGTATCTATACTTAACTGAAATAACTTTTCCATTTAATTTTGATATCTGTACCTATTTAAACCCATCCGCTCACCATTAGGTAGGTATGGTAAATATTCATTTATTTTCAAAATACTTTTTTATATTTACAGGCTGGGGACCTGTTTTCAGTGCCAGACTCTAGCATCATTAATGATTTGACAGAAGTGGTCACAAAAATCTCTGAGATTACCAGTCTTCCTGATTATGTGAATAATAACAATGATCAGAGTGTTGTTGAGATCTGCATCACTAGGGTTACCTCAGCTATCAGGTAAGGCCGTCCTTTGAAAGTTAGTGTCTCATTGACCTACTTTGCTCATAACTTTGTTTTTCTCAAATAAGGCCAGCCACTCACTGTCAGGCAAACCTGATCAGGTCTACCTGGTAGCTACTCATTGTCCTCATGAGGCTGAGCGCACCCAAACTCCAAGCACAGAGCCGAAAAAACTTTGACCCCTCCAGGAATCAAACCTGGGACCTCCAATGTGCAAGCCTAGTGTGATAGGTACAGAGGAAGTATGTAGCCTAATTATGTAGGTACCAATGATATAATTGAAGTCAAATAAAACATTGCCCACATATTACAAAATTACAATGAAACATTGAGAAAATAAAACCTCCCACCCTTTCTCTCCTCCCTCTCTCAATGTTAACAACATGGAGTATTTCTCACCTGAAATGACCGAGTCTATGATGAGCTGGATATGTTGTGACAGAAGGGGAGCATTATGAATGACAGCAAGAGATAAATATGATGCCATGTTCCTTGATAGCTCTCGATTGCCTTTGTGAAGAAGCTTGACTGCCACGGGCAGTGCACGCTTCATAACATCCTTCTTGTTGTAATTCTGTGGGTTTCAGATGGAAATGTCAATTCCTTTAGTACAGTAAGTAAGGGTAGGTACTTGTTCAGAAATCACATTAATGGAAAATTGCTACAAAAAGGAACTATCACAAATGAACAGTCAGTCTTATTATAGGGTTAAGTTAAACGCAAAAAGGAGCTTTATTTTTCATTATAATGGCTTTTAAATAATTATGTAAGTAAGTCATCATTATGAAAAAGCATGAGTTGTCCACTGCTGGGCCCACCAACTAAATGGCCCAATAATGATTTACCTACTTCATCTTGGGAGTTCTACAACCATAAGAGATGGTTGAGTAATGAGTAGAAGAGCACCTTTAAAAAAATTAATATAAAGTTGAAGATTGAAATTTGAAATTCAGTAAAACATACAAAACATTTACCTAGCCATTTAAGAACATGGAGTATTTCTCACCTGAAATGACCGAGTCTATGATGAGCTGGATATGTTGTGACAGAAGAGGAGCATTATGAATGACAGCAAGAGATAAATATGATGCCATGTTCCTGGATAGCTCTCGGTTGCCTTTGTGAAGAAGCTTGACTGCCACGGGCAATGCACGCTTCATAACATCCTTCTTGTTGTAATTCTGTGGGTTTCAAATGGAAATGTCAATTCCTTTAGTACAGTAAGTAAGGGTAGGTACTTGTTCAGAAATCACATTAATGGAAAATTGCTACAAAAAGGAACTATCACAAATGAACAGTCAGTGTTATATTATAGGGTTAAGTTAAACGCAAAAAGGAGCTTTATTTTTCATTATCATGGCTTTTAAATAATTATCTAAGTAAGTCATCATTATGAAAAAGCATGAGTTTTCCACTGCTGGGCCCACCAACTAAATGGCCTAATAATGATTTACCTACTTCATCTTGGGAGTTCTACAACCATAAGAGATGGTTGAGTAATGAGAATAAGAGCACCTTTAAAAAAATTAATATAAAGTTGAAGATTGAAATTTGAAATTCAGTAAAACATACAAAACATTTACCTAGCCATTTAAACATACAAGTGTGATTAACCTAGTGTTAAAATACTTTAAAGGGGGAGAAACATTGAAGAAAGATATTTAGAACTTGTTTTGTTCTTACCAAGAAAATGCATGATATAATATCTGAGGATATCTTAGCATGAGGAGGGTCTTCATCTTTAGCATAATTACCCAAACCACTTTTAATTCCACACTTTTTACACTCTGTGTGAAAAAAAAAAATGGGGGGCAAGAGGAAGAACTGAATAAGCCACAGATACCAACCTTGTTTTGAGAAGTTATTTTGTGGGTAAGTCCGTTCTTCCTCTTGGCCCTTCAAATGTACTGCTTACAATCTGTGCATCGAGAAAGAACTGACCATCAAAAATTTCAGTCTATTACATAACTTTCCTCCCTATAAGTAAGCATTGGGAGTGCAGTCATTATGGAATATGCCAAAGGACCTCTGCAGTGCAAACTTGTGATTGATACCTACACACTTGGCTATGAAGGCTTGGCTTTTTCATACATTTTTGCAATCATCTTGTAAAATGAGGGGTCAAGAGGAAGAATGGAATAAGCCACATAGGTATACCTCGTTTTGAGAAGTTAAGTTTAGGCACAGCATGCAGAGCAATTAAAGTTCAGGCGTTACACACAAAGGTACAGAATTATTGGAGAATTGGTTCTGATTTTTCAGCAAGGAATGGAGAGTGCAGTCTTTTTTATGGAATATGCCAAGGGACCTCTGCAGTGCAAACTTGTGATTGATACCTACACACTTGGCTATGAAGGCTTGGCTTTTTCATACATTTTTGCAATCATCTTGTCACCCATCCAAATCTCTGCTTGTGGCTATCAAACAGCACTCACTTTATCAATAAAAAGAAATAGGTAAGTACAAATCTAGGTAGGCATAGGCATATTATTAAAGATATTTCATACATTACCTATTCCAAGTAAGGCACCAAACTATGAAGTTGAAGTTAGATTTTCAGGTTTTCTCGTTTTCTAGAGTTACAATAAATTTAAATGTAATTTAGACTTGAATTAATTGGCATAATTGCTACTATTTTAAAGAAGAAAATCAGAAATAGTGATGGGCCGAGTGAATGATTTTACTCGAGTGGACTCGAGTTTGACTTCACTCGAGTCCACTCGATTATTATTTTGTTCCATATCATTTGTCTGAAGATTTGGGGATAGTGGCCTGAAAATTTAGAGAAATTAATTGAAAGAACACTCCAAACACTAGGAAACACTTTGAATGTTGTTAATAAAATTCAGGTTAAAAGGTTCTCTTCTCTTCCCAAATGTTTCTAGGCTATCATCATCTTGGTGTCCAAAGCCAAATGGTTGTAAAAATGGAACAAATGAAAGTTGGGTGAATTAACTTACCAAAAACCACCTGTTGAATTTCTATTTGTTCAGGCTCTCATCTATAAACGAAGGCAAAGACTTTTAAGAATCAGAGCCAGAATCACCCTTTTGGCTACAAAGGAAAGAAAAAGGATAATCCAAAAATCCAGAAGCCTTCTTTGGTGTCCCAAATAATCCACAGAATCCACACTCTACACTCTATCCTATCCACAAATTAATCCAAATCTAGCAAATTCCAAGAGAAGTTGTGACAACCTAGCACTAGCACTGTACAAATCGTGAAAATCAAACGTAATCTTGCTAGATTTCAGCTAGATTTGGAATTACCGTACGGAGGTGTTGAACAAAATTTTACCGTACACATAAATATTGCACATTGCATACATAATGTTTTGAAGGGGAACTGAAAGAAGTTGTGACAACCTAGCACTGACTGTACATTCTGTAATCTGTAGCTGTACAAATCGTGAAAATCAAACGTAATCTTGCTAGATTTCAGCTAGATTTGGAATTACCGTACTCAGGTCCAGAATTACCGTACGGAGGTGTTGAACAAAATTTTACCGTACACATAAATATTGCACATTGCATACATAATGTTTTGAAGGGGAACTGAAGTTTCTCCAGATTTCCCGAGAGTCAACTGTCGAGCAAATCCGTGTCTGCCTTGTAAGCACTAGGTCGCGGATTCGAATCCCGCCCGGGGCGGATTTAATCCTAATCGGAAAGGCTGACTTTCTTCTATCCAGTCTTTCTTAGCTCTTCGCTTTCGGGATAAGACCTTAGCAGTTAGAGTTCCATCCATCAAACGTCTTGAGAAAAAAAAGTAATAATAAAAAAATAGAGGAGTTCTAGATAAACTTAGCTTTCAATAGTTACGGTTATGTAGAGATAAACAGAGTCCCTAAAGTTGAGCGGAAAAAACTGTTAGAATTTAACATAGTAAAATAATAGTATGTAGATATTTATGTATATTGATTTCAAAAATAACAATTTAGATGTAGGTATTATGTAGGACGTAGGTAGATAAGTACCTATAAAATCTTGCTGCAGGTGTAAAGTTTAGAGACAAAAATAAGTACTTTGAACAAATCTATGAATGTATTAGGTACCTAACACTACTTAGGTATACGCCAGTAGAGCACACAAAGATAAAATCCTAAAAATAGGGTCTAAGATCTAAAACCTTCAAAAAATCTAAAACTATGAGAAAAAGAAAAAAGTTTGAAGGACAAGGCAAAGAGATTAAATGAAACCTGTTAAAAAGAAGGAATGTGCTTGGTCACTAATTCAATATAAATAATATCTATAGTAGGTATGAGGAAATTTTACTTAACCTATCGTTACAATATTGAGTTGTGAACTGAAAGGTCTAAAATCCTTTTTACTTTCTATTACCTTTACTTTTTATTATAAATTATAACCTACCTAACATGGAAATAATAAACAAAAGTTACGGTAGGAAGTATGTACCTATTAGGAAAGCTTTTGATTTTCAATTAAAAAAACATTCTCGTATGAAATATACACATCACAGGACACCCATGCATAAATATTAATGTCCATATTCTCAGTACTTGTGCAACTTTCATCCTTCACTCGGATACTTCAATGAGGATGAAAATTGGAAGTAGCACCATCCACACAGATCAATTTCTCCAGCGGTATACACGACAATTCTCCTCCAGTTGTTAGATTCAACTCTTCCATCTGTTTGCTGGCTATCTTCTCTTTCCGTTCTGTCCGTTGTAGTTCCGCCTCCTGTGCCCGCTTCTCTTTCAACTTGAGTGAGAACACAGCTATACTCTTGGCGCGTTTCATGAACAAGTTCTTCACTTTCTGTCGCTTGCTGAGAGGCGCGTTAGGAAGAGAAGAGGAAGGGAGAGGTAGGGTCTCTGAAGAGAGGGAGGTATCACTACCGGAGGTTTCTGATTGCTTCTGATCATATTGGAACTTCTGATGCCAATGTGGCGGTGATTGTATGTTCATGGCTGACAGGGAGAGGTTATCCTTCCGTTGTGCTCCCGAGGCGGAGGGTAGACAGTCTGTACTCTTGATGACAGAGTTGTCTAGTTCCGAGATACGTCTGGCCATGGGGTCTAGCTTGAAGCGACGCATCCACTCCATGCCATGACTAATGGTCATGTGATTTAGATTAATGTGCTTGGGCTTGCTTAGTTTTGGTGAGGATGATGATGGATCGACAGATTTGGGTGGAGATGAAGATAAGGACGGTTTGTTATCAGGTTTCTGAGAGAGGACTGATTCTTTGTCAGGTTTTGGACATGATTCTGACAAGGTTTCAGGTTCCTGAGAGAGGACTGATTCCTCGTTGGGCTTTGTGTCTGGTTGGTGTTCAGGTTTCTCTTCGGCACAAAAGATGATGAGTTCCTCTCGTTCATGGGGTAGGAGAGGGATATCATTAGGATCTATTGAGTCAGCAGGGAGAGGAGAGATGGTGAATCTGAAACATAAAATGTAATCATTTGAAAATGTTTCATGTGTTTGTGAAACTGCAGCTTCTCACGAACCCCCACCACCATCATAATGAGTAGAGGGTACCCACACCTATGTAGGTTGATGTGTACCATTACTACTGAGTTCTAAACACACTCAGTAACCACCTTTTGAAAAAATTCAGTACTTTAGTGCCTTGAGGTAAAAATTCAGTACCTTTTGGACTGTACTGCACTCTGATAAGCCGCCAAAATTTAAAAGTTGCTTTTGTTAATCTTTTGTCCGCCATTCCGCAATGCATTTTCGCGTACCCCCGGAGGGTTTCTCACGTACTCCCGGTTGAGAATCGCTGCCTTAGATCCTTACCTCCCTACTGAAGTATTAGACGCTACATGATGTACACTAGTACCGCCAGTTCCGCCATTGTCCGCTAGGCCAGGAGTTACTGCAGTGGAGGATATTCGACTCAGAGCCTCACGTCGTGCAAATTCCACCTTGGCCATTTCAGTGGCAACCCAGTCAGGAAGATCTGGGATAACACACGAGATGATAAACCGCACTGCAAACATGATGTGCTGCGAACAAGAGTTAGAAAAACACAGTTTTAGAACGAAGAGTTATACAGTGGTTTTTCTCTCTCTCTCTCTCTCTCCCTCTCTCCCTCTCTCTCTCTCTCTCACTCTTCAAAAAGATGAATGTTTCACCACCGCGCTGTTTTTATTTAACATCAATGAAACAACGGCTACATTAGACTCCTATGGTCTGGGTCCTAGCATGTCCATCTCGTAGTAAGCTCGTCCTCTCTCTCTCACTCTCTTCAAAAAGATGAATGTTTCACCGCCGGGCTGTTTTTATTTAACATCAATGAAACAACGGCTACATTAGACTCCTATGGTCTGGGTCCTAGCATGTCCATCTCGTAGTAAGCCTCTTGATATAACTCGTGTTGTTACCGCTGGCTCCCGATTTCACTAAAATCGGACGGACGCATAGACTTACCTCCAAGGCGACAATAAGGAGTATGGTCTGAGTACGAGACATCTCTGGGAACATTCGATGCACTTGACCACAAAAAGATGAATGTTTCACCGCCGAGCTGTTTTTATTTAACATCAATGAAACAATGGCTACATTAGACTCCTATGGTCTGGGTCCTAGCATGTCCATCTCGTAGTAAGCTCGTGTTGTTACAGCTGGCTCCCGATTTCACTAAAATCGGACGCATAGACTTACCTCCAAGGCGACAATAAGGAGTATGGTCTGAGTACGAGACATCTCTGGAAACATTCGATGCACTTGACCACTGAGACCTATGAGAGCACAGTTGACTAGGACGGACACCAGACTCATCACTTCCATGCCATTCTGAAACAAAGCCGTTTTTTATTATTCCTCTCTGTGGCACTTTCGCCAAGGAGATATGAATTTCCAAACAGTAAAGAACCAGGGAGATTCTCCAAATTTTCGAAGTCCACTGTACAGTAAAGACGCATAAATAAAGTCCAAGAGACTTATTCGTAATAAACTAACTCTAAGTAACTAAAAATCGTTGGTATTACAATGGATTCCAGCTCATTGAGAACCGACGGGAATGCTGACTTACTTAATAGCTATTTTTTTTTTTTAAAGGATGAATGGTTTCACTGCCGTTTTATTTTGTAGTAATAAAACAACTGCTACATTAGACGCATGTGGCATGTGTCGTAGCATGTCCTCTATATTTCTAGTCTTCGTCCTGGCAGGGCAGCAAGGATTATTCGAATGACTCACTCACCTGCCACATGCCAATGTTAGGAATGCGTTGGCCAAACGGTCGCTGGAATATGAAGCACAACTTGAACGCATCACTACGTAACTAGCTTGGCGAAATATTTTAATTTTGTTCCAGTACGAAGGAACATTCGCCGATCATCTGGAAATGTTTATTCAGCTAGGCTACGTGGTGCTATTCTCCTGTGCATTCCCTCTAGCTGCCCTGTGTGCCCTACTCAACAATCTAATAGAGATCCGTAGTGATGCGTTCAAGTTGTGCTTCATATTCCAGCGACCGTTTGGCCAACGCATTCCTAACATTGGCATGTGGCAGGTGAGTGAGTAATTCGAATAATCCCTTGCTGCCCTGTCAGACCGAAGACTAGAAATATCCCCCGATTCTTGGGCCAGCCAGTCACTATCAAGTAGACCTGACAGGTACACCTGATCAGGTCCGCCTGTCAGGTCTACCTGATACCTGATGAGCACACACACTATCAAGTAGACCTTACAGATATGGCTGAAAAAGTTCGCCTCTCAGGTCTACCTGATAACTGATAGTGAGTAGCTGGCCTTAGCTATGAAGTCAGCATTCTCATTGCCCGTTATTGGCATGTGGCAGGTGAGTGAGTCATTCGAATAATCCCTTGTTACCCTGTCAGACCGAAGACTAGAAATATCCCCCGATTCTTGGGCCAGCCAGTCACTATCAAGTAGACCTGATCAGGTGTCACCTGATCAGGTCCGCCTGTCTGGTCTACCTGATACCTGATGAGCACACACACTATCAAGTAGACCTTAGAGATACGGCTGAAAAAGTTCGCCTCTCAGGTCTACCTGATAACTGATAGTGAGTAGCTGGCCTTAGCTATGAAGTCAGCATTCTCATTGCCCGTCGGTTCACAATGGTTTAGAATCCATTGTAAGAGCAATAATTTTTACTTAGAGTTAGTTTATTCTGATTAAAGGTGTCTCCACACATGATCGACGGCCCCGTCGATCGACGTTGTTTTGTGAATCGACTAATGTTGTTATGTTGTTTCAGAATGGCATGGAAGTGATGAGTCTGGTATCCGTCCTAGTCAACTGTGCTCTCATAGGTCTCAGTGGTCAAGTGCATCGAATGTTCCCAGAGATGTCTCGTACTCAGACCATACTCCTTATTGTCGCCTATTGTATGATCTAAAATTACAAAAGAATCAACAGAGATTTCCTTTTGATGTTGACTTCATTTTTCTAATGCTCATTGTAGGAGTGTAAACACTTGCCTACCAAATAGGTAATCATAATCAATCACCAAAAAACTAATGGTACAGTATCTATACTTAACTGAAATAACTTTTCCAATTAATTTTGATATCTGTACCTATTTAAACCCATCCACTCACCATTAGGTAAGTAGGTATGGTAAATATTCATTTATTTTCAAAATACTTTTTATATTTTCAGGCTGGGGACCTGTTTTCAGTGCCAGACTCTAGCATAATTAATGATTTGACCGAAGTGGTCACAAAAATCTCTGAGATTACCAGTCTTCCTGATTATGTGAATAATAACAATGATCAGAGTGTTGTTGAGATCTGCATCACTAGGGTTACCTCAGCTATCAGGTAAGGCCGTTGACCTACTTTGCTCATAACTTTGTTTTTCTCAAATAAGGCCAGCCACTCACTGTCAGGCAAACCTGATCAGGTCTACCTGGTAAGCACACATACTATCAGATAGACCTGACAGGGGGTGGTTGGTCTAAGTAGCCAATGGCATTTATGATTTTCTGGGGGTACACAACTACACAATCATGCAAGGATTCAATTAGGGGGGCCCCCAATGGGTCAAATAGTCTGACAGGAAGGGGTCAGTGTTTCAAGTATAGGCAGATATTTCTAGAATATTGCTACCTTTAGAGGTTCCAAAATTTAGGCATTTAGGTACTGAATTCTCAGCCCCCTCTCATGCTGCAGTGTGGGATAAATGCCAGTATACTTAGGTAGCCATGAGAATTTACTCAACAGTGAACTGTTAACTTGCCTAAGGCCAGCCATTCACTATCAGTTAGACCTGACAGGTACACCTGATCAGGTCTACCTGATCATCACACACACTATCAGGTAGACCTGACACCTGATCAGTTCTACCTGATAAAAGTCTCAGCCCCCTCCCATGCTGCAGTGTGGGATAAATGCCAGTGTACTTAGGTAGCCATGAGAATTTACTCAACAGTGAACAGTTAACTTGCCTAAGGCCAGCCATTCACTATCAGCTAGACCTGACAGGTACACCTGATCAGGTCTACCTGATCATCACACACACTATCAGGTAGACCTGACACCTGATCAGTTCTACCTGATAGTGAGTGGCTGGCCTAATAGTTCCCAATGTCACCAGAAAATCAATGTCCAAGTGACATTTGTCATGTCATGTCACTTGGACCATGACCTTAACAAGCGCACTGAAATAATCCATTCATATTTCAGAGAGACAGACTCTATTGAGCAACACGCAGAAGCTCTGGTGGGATTATTGGAATCCTGTTTGAATCACAACCTGAAGCCCTCGCCTAAAGATGAAGACCCTCCTCATGCTAAGATATCCTCAGATATTATATCATGCATTTTCTTGGTAAGAACAAAACAAGTTCTAAATATCTTTCTTCAATGTTTCTCCCCCTTTAAAGTATTTTAACACTAGGTTAATCACACTTGTATGTTTAAATGGCTAGGTAAATGTTTTGTATGTTTTACTGAATTTCAAATTTCAATCTTCAACTTTATATTAATTTTTTTAAAGGTGCTCTTATTCTCATTACTCAACCATCTCTTATGGTTGTAGAACTCCCAAGATGAAGTAGGTAAATCATTATTAGGCCATTTAGTTGGTGGGCCCAGCAGTGGACAACTCATGCTTTTTCATAATGAGGACTTACTTAGATAATTATTTAAAAGCCATGATAATGAAAAATAAAGCTCCTTTTTGTGTTTAACTTAACCCTATAATAACACTGACTGTTCATTTGTGATAGCTCCTTTTTGTAGCAATTTTCCATTAATGTTATTTCTGAACAAGTACCTACCTACCCTTACTTACTGTACTAAAGGAATTGACATTTCCATTTGAAACCCACAGAATTACAACAAGAAGGATGTTATGAAGCGAGCATTGCCCGTGGCAGTCAAGCTTCTTCATAAAGGCAACCGAGAGCTATCGAGGAACATGGCATCATATTTATCTCTTGCTGTCATTCATAATGCTCCTCTTCTGTCTCAACATATCCAGCTCATCATAGACTCGGTCATTTCAGGTGAGAAATACTCCATGTGGTTAACATTGAGAGAGAGAGAGAGAGAGAGAGAGAGAGAGAGAGAGGACAGAAAGGGTGGGAGGTTTTATTTTCTCAATGTTTCATTGTAATTTTGTAATATGTGGGCAATGTTTTATTTGTCTTCAATTATATCATTGGTACCTACATAATTAGGCTACATACTTCCTCTGTACCTATCACACTAGGCTTGCACATTGGAGGTCCCAGGTTTGATTCCTGGAGGGGTCAAAGTTTTTTCGGCTCTGTGCTTGGAGTTTGGGTGCGCTCAGCCTCATGAGGACAATGAGTAGCTACTTTAATCAAGTAGCAACCAGTGGCTGCATTACCAGAGTAAAAAGATTATTGAAAGATGGAAATTGAATGCAAAGAACGCACTTCGTAATGCTGTCTACAAAAGGTTATAAAAAGATCTGCTTTACCACAAAAAAGTTGATGATATAAATTGATTTTTACTTTCTTACTACAGTATAGCGAGCTACCAATCGGTCCAATTTTTTCTCTCTCCTACAGGCAAACTCAGTGATGCTGTCCACAAAAGTTTAGAAAAAGATCTTTGTGTTGCCACAAAGAGTTCATGATGTTAATTGATTTTCTGTTTTCTCCTACAGGCAATTATCCCCTATGTCGTGTTCTACCCCAGATCTATGCTGTCACCAAGGATCCTATACATGAGCATGCTATGGCCCTGGTATCTTTACTGCCTCAGTGTGATCTGAGTGAGAAGCTTGCTCTCCTGCAGCTGTTTGCACTGGTGGCTCACAATAAACCTCTGGTACGAACTGTTTAGAATAGAATATACCTTGTTTATCCTGCCAGAATAAGACTGAAAAGTCCCTTTACTCCCGCAGTTTAAACAAGGTCTTATGTATTCGGTACAAATTTGGGACTTCTTTTCTCGGGGAAGGGAAACGCGGAGGGAAGACAAAATTGATAGAGAGAACTGTAACTGCCAAGGTCTTATCATTCCGAAAGTGAAGGAAGAGAAAGCTAGCCGTTCCGAGAATGAACCTTATCTGTTTGAGATAAAATTCGTTCCGGGCGGGAATCGAACCATGTGACCTAGCGCTTACAAGGCAGACGCGCCACCCTCCTAGCTAACACGGCCGACCTTATAAACAGGAAATAGTAATTCTGGTTCAAAAAAATGTGTATAGTTGGACCTCTTTGAAAGACAATAGAAAAATAAAGTTCCTACTATTGTTTTCAGCTTTTGGAAGCAAGTCTGCCTCAGCTTTGCGAGTACTTGGCCACCAATTCCACTATTTTGGCCACCATGCAAATTTTCCTGCACTTGGCCGAAAAGAGACCCCAGCTCTTGGTGGACTATGTACCCAAATTGAAGCAAGCCAACGAGGGAAACGCGAATACACTGTGTGTTACTGTACAAGTTGTGGCTGCTGTAGGACGATTAAATAAGGTATGTGAAGTATAAGTATAATGCTTTGTAGAATAGAATATACCTTGTTTATCTTGCTCGAATGAGACTAAATAGTCCGTTTACCCCAGTAGTCTAAAGAAGGTCTCGTGTGTTTCATGGGTTTAACTGTACTGTAACAGTAAAAAGGGCATTGTAACAACGGAGGTCTGCCTTTTACCAATTCAGTTACTTATGCCTGCAATCAGCTTATTAGTTATTATTCAGCTTATTAGTTATTATTCTTACCTTTGAATTACAGTACAATTGTATGTTTATTTTACAGGATAAAGCCCAGGACGCGTTGAACTTTATCCTGGCTCATCTCCCCAAAGCTGACAGGTCAAGCCAGAGTGTTCTACTCCGGGAAGCGACACTGCTCTGCTCCACATATCCTGTACTCTGCACAGACAAGATGCTGGCTGAAGTTTGGCAGTGTAGTCGAAATAGGTACTACCATACGTCTACTTACTGTTAGGCCAGCCACTCACTATCAGGTAGACCTGATTAGGTGTCAAGTCTACCTGATAGTCAGCTCTACCTGATAGTGTGTGTCTTCATCAGGTATTGGTTAGACCTGACATTCGGATCTTTTCAGCCATAATTGTCAAGTCTACCTGACAGTGAATGGCTGGCCTTAGGATTTACTGATATCTTTTGAAGTGTCCTTTAGTAGATCTTGTTTAGGTCCTTTTTACTGCTCCATTTAACAAAGGGCTGCTTCGAAACAAAACGCCCTTTTTTCACAAAGGGAACTGTGACCAAACGGAGGTCTTATGTTCCCGAAATCGAAGAGAGGAGGGCAGGATAGGAGATGTGGAGATGGTCAGCCGTCCAGAGAAGGAACCTTTTCTGTTTAGGATAAAAATAGCCTGAGCGGAAATTGAACCCGCGACCCAGTGCCTACAAGGCAGACGCTCTACCTTTCGAGCTGACCAGACTGGCTCAGTTCTATTTATGTAAATCAAAACTTTCATGGGGGCGGTTTTCTTTGTACAGTTGTACAGTTCGGCCCCTATTTAAGGCCATAACTTTGAAAACCATTAATTTTGAAAAATTAAAGGAGTTCGCCATTCCCAGGACTTTACCTTTCGCCTGAGGTCGCTACAAGATCAACTTACTTTGAGTTAGGTGTATACGTATTGGTAGAGTGGGTGCTGATCACTGTCGAATTCTTGGTCTTGTAAATCCCCCCTCCACCTCCACTCGAAGGAGGAATATTATTGGTCGATTCCACGGACGAGGACTTGGTAGTGGGGGTCGCGGATTCGCATCCCCCCACAGTCACAATTGTCACGCCATTGTTGTTCGAGCTCTGGTTTACTTGAGCGCTGAAAAGAAAAAGATCCGAGGAATATGAAATGGGCCATCATATGAATTGAAATTTTCTACGCTTATTGGTTTAAAAACAGAACTGAGCCAGTCTGGTCAGCTCGAAAGGTAGAGCGTCTGCCTTGTAGGCACTGGGTCGCGGGTTCAATTTCCGCTCAGGCTATTTTTATCCTAAACAGAAAAGGTTCCTTCTCTGGACGGCTGACCATCTCCACATCTCCTATCCTGCCCTCCTCTCTTCGATTTCGGGAACATAAGACCTCCGTTTGGTCACAGTTCCCTTTGTGAAAAAAGGGCGTTTTTATCCTGCCCTCCTCTCTTCGATTTCGGGAACATAAGACCTCCGTTTGGTCACAGTTCCCTTTGTGAAAAAAGGGCGTTTTCTAGGCTATTTTTATCCTAAACAGAAAAGGTTCCTTCTCTGAACGGCTGACCATCTCCTATCCTGCCCTCCTCTCTTCGATTTCGGGATAAGACCTCCGTTTGGTCACAGTTCCCTTTGTGAAAAAAGGGCGTTTTGTTTCGAAGCAGCCCTTTGTTAAATGGAGCAGTAAAAAGGACCTAAACAAGATCTACTAAAGGACACTTCAAAAGATATCAGTAAATCCTAAGGCCAGCCATTCACTGTCAGGTAGACTTGACAATTATGGCTGAAAAGATCCGAATGTCAGGTCTAACCAATACCTGATGAAGACACACACTATCAGGTAGAGCTGACTATCAGGTAGACTTGACACCTAATCAGGTCTACCTGATAGTGAGTGGCTGGCCTAACAGTAAGTAGACGTATGGTAGTACCTATTTCGACTACACTGCCAAACTTCAGCCAGCATCTTGTCTGTGCAGAGTACAGGATATGTGGAGCAGAGCAGTGTCGCTTCCCGGAGTAGAACACTCTAGTAGACCTGACAGGTATGGCTGAAAAGGTCCGAACGTCAGGTCTACCCCTAATAGCTGATAAGGACACACACCATCAGGTAAAACTGACTGTATCAGATATACCTGACACCTGATCAGGTCTAACTGATAGTGAGTGGCTGGCCTTACAGTAAGTAGACGTATGGTCGTACCTATTTCGACTGCACTGCCAAACTTCAGCCAGCATCTTGTCTGTGCAGAGTACAGGATATGTGGAGCAGAGCAGTGTCGCTTCCGGTAGACCTGACAGGTATGGCTGAAAAGGTCCGAATGTCAGGTCTACCCAATACCTGATGAAGACACACACTTGACACCTAATCAGGTCTACCTGATAGTGAGTGGCTGACCAGTACGTAGACGTATGGTTGTACCTATTTCGACTGCACTGCCAAACTTCAGCCAACATCTTGTCTGTGCAGAGTACAGGATATGTGGAGCAGAGCAGTGTCGCTTCCCGGAGTAGAACACTCTGGCTTGACCTGTCAGCTTTGGGGAGATGAGCCAGGATAAAGTTCAACGCGTCCTGGGCTTTATCCTGTAAAATAAACATACAATTGTACTGTAATTCAAAGGTAAGAATAATAACTAATAAGCTGAATAATAACTAATAAGCTGATTGCAGGCATAAGTAACTGAATTGGTAAAAGGCAGACCTCCGTTGTTACAATGCCCTTTTTACTGTTACAGTACAGTTAAACCCATGAAACACACGAGACCGGTAAAAGGCAGACCTCCGTTGTTACAATGCCCTTTTTACTGTTACAGTACAGTTAAACCCATGAAACACACGAGACCCGTAAAAGGCAGACCTCCGTTGTTACAATGCCCTTTTTACTGTTACAGTACCCTTACAGTTACAGTACAGTTAAACCCATGATCATGAAACACACGAGACCTTCTTTAGACTGCTGAGGTAAACGGACTATTTAGTCTCATTCGAGCAAGATAAACAAGGTATATTCTATTCTACAAAGCATTATACTTATACTTCACATCCCTTTTGCGGGCCGGACCTCGAAAAATGTACGGTTCGGCCGTTATATCGGACCAAAATTCCGCTATTTAGGCCTATACAGGGAATAAGCTCAAAAGGAACTAGCGCTTCTCACGACTATACCTTTAGCCACAGGTCGCTCAAATTTTGCAGAGAGTTTCGATAATTTATAACGATCAAATGTGTCCGCGGGCCGGACCTCGAGAAATGTACGGTTCGGCCGGTATTTAACGCCAAAACTTTGAGAAAGCCAACTAGAGTGGCAACTCTATTTCTAAAGGAAGGGAAACTTACCTGCAATGAAAGAAACATGAGATGTATCCAGGCCCTAGGATGACGAGTACGAGTGGTAAATAGGGCGCGGGAGTATAAGCAATGCTCACCCCGGCCCTGACATGCAAAATGAAGCTTGGCCATCTTCTTCGCACGACGCTCTGCAAAAAGGACAAAATAGATTTTGATAGAGGTTTAACTACTAAGTTCTTTAGAACGACACTGTTTAGTTTACAGGGTTGAATGGTAAAGATTGCCTCTGGCAATAATGTCGCCCTTTGTTTGTATTTATTGGTGTATGTTTGTTTGTAATTAATTGTAATTATAACTGCTGAATTGCGAGACTGGAAGTGGAAGGCAAGCGAGGGAGAGGTAGACCAAAGAAGAAATGGGAAAATTGTATAAATGAAGATCTGCGTGAGAAGTCTCATTCGAGCAAGATAAACAAGGTATATTCTATTCTACAAAGCATTATACTTATACTTCACATACCTTATTTAATCGTCCCACATAGTCTCATTCGAGCAAGATAAACAAGGTATATTCTATTCTACAAAGCATTATACTTATACTTCACATACCTTATTTAATCGTCCTACAGCAGCCACAACTTGTACAGTAACACACAGTGTATTCGCGTTTCCCTCGTTGGCTTGCTTCAATTTGGGTACATAGTCCACCAAGAGCTGGGGTCTCTTTTCGGCCAAGTGCAGGAAAATTTGCATGGTGGCCAAAATAGTGGAATTGGTGGCCAAGTACTCGCAAAGCTGAGGCAGACTTGCTTCCAAAAGCTGAAAACAATAGTAGGAACTTTATTTTTCTATTGTCTTTCAAAGAGGTCCAACTATACACATTTTTTTGAACCAGAATTACTATTTCCTGTTTATAAGGTCGGCCGTGTTAGCTAGGAGGGTGGCGCGTCTGCCTTGTAAGCGCTAGGTCACATGGTTCGATTCCCGCCCGGAACGAATTTTATCTCAAACAGATAAGGTTCATTCTCGGAACGGCTAGCTTTCTCTTCCTTCACTTTCGGAATGATAAGACCTTGGCAGTTACAGTTCTCTCTATCAATTTTGTCTTCCCTCCGCGTTTCCCTTCCCCGAGAAAAGAAGTCCCAAATTTGTACCGAATACATAAGACCTTGTTTAAACTGCGGGAGTAAAGGGACTTTTCAGTCTTATTCTGGCAGGATAAACAAGGTATATTCTATTCTAAACAGTTCGTACCAGAGTATGTAGATATTTATGTATATTGATTTCAAAAATAACAATTTAGATGTAGGTATTATGTAGGACGTAGGTAGATACCTATAAAATCTTGCTGCAGGTGTAAAGTTTAGAGACAAAAATAAGTACTTTGAACAAATCTATGAATGCATTAGGTACCTAACACTACTTAGGTATACGCCAGTAGAGCACACAAAGATAAAATCCTAAAAATAGGGTCTAAGATCTAAAACCTTCAAAAAATCTAAAACTATGAGAAAAAGAAAAAAGTTTGAAGGACAAGGCAAAGAGATTAAATGAAACCTGTTAAAAAGAAGGAATGTGCTTGGTCACTAATTCAATATAAATAATCTACTTTGAACAAATCTATGAATGTATTAGGTACCTAACACTACTTAGGTATACGCCAGTAGAGCACACAAAGATAAAATCCTAAAAATAGGGTCTAAGATGTAAAACCTTCAAAAAATCTAAAACTATGAGAAAAAGAAAAAAAGTTTGAAGGACAAGGCAAAGAGATTAAATGAAACCTGTTAAAAAGAAGGAATGTGCTTGGTCACTAATTCAATATAAATAATCTACAAACAACCTCCGAAGCGAACTCACACTTGTTTGTTTAGGGGACGTTAAACAGAGAGTAGACCAGCGTCCAGCTGTGGGACTATAAACAAGGAGAACAGCCAACTCTAACCAGCCTACTAGCTAGCTGGATTCAGCTAGTTTTAAAAGGGTTCTCTCTGCTTTTAAAGAACAAGCACAAGTCCTCATGAAGGTTGACTGCGGTTCAGGACGAGCCTTGGCAAGAGACCATCACACCGGTGTATGACAGATACAAAATGTTGTTGTTGTTGTTGTTGTTGTTGTTGTTGTTGTTGTTGTTGTTGTTGTTGTTTTCAAATGTCGGGAACTTGGCCATTAGGTCATTCTCTCAGTCACAAAAAGACAGATACAAAAAGATTTTATCTTTCCTTTATTCTGCCGTCACCATTTGGCGAAAACTAAAGCCGCTAAAAGAACAACAACAATGTAATTTATGTAATATTGTTGTCTTCATTTCAGCCGCTTAACTCTAACCAGCCTACTAGCTAGCTGGGTTCAGCTAGTTTTAAAAGGGTGCTCTCTGCTTTTAAAGAACAAGCACAAGTCCTCATGAAGGTTGACTGCGGTTCAGGACGAGCCTTGGCAAGAGACCATCACTCCGGTGTATGGCAGATACAAAATGTTGTTGTTGTTGTTTTCAAATGTCGAGAACTTGGCCATTAGGTCATTCTCTCAGTCACAAAAAGACAGATACAAAAAGATATTATCTTTCCTTTATCCTGCCGTCACCATTTGGCGAAAACTAAAGCCGCTAAAAGAACAACAACAATGTAATTTATGTAATATTGTTGTCTTCATTTCAGCCGCAACCATCACACCGGTGTATGGCAGATCAGATACAAAATGTTGTTTTTGTTTTCAAATGTCGGGAACTTGGCCATTAGGTCATTCTCTCAGTCACAAAAAGACAGATACAAAAAGATTTTATCTTTTCTTTATTCTGTCGTCACCATTTGGCGAAAGCTAAAGCCGCTAAAAGAACAACAACAATATAATTTATGTAATATTGTTGTCTTCATTTCAGCCGCACTCTTTGCCATACAACCGCAGTGTGACTTCTATTCACGGCACGAGACATTAGAGCTTGAGATATGATGGACTGACTGAGTGGTGACCCTCCTCCCAGCGTACTAACAGGACGAGTATGTGTGTGCTGAATGTAGCGAGGTGTAACGATAACCGAATCATCACGCAATGCTGATCCACTACCACCCGAACCTCTGTGGAGGATATAAAGTCAGCAAATATTATTTGAGATACTGAGAGAACGCATTTTGTTAAAGAATTTAACAAAGGTTGAGTGCGAAGGGAATCCACTCGTAAAAGTAATGAGTAGAAGAGCACCTTTAAAAAAATTAATAAAAAGTTGAAGATTGAAATTTGAAATTCAGTAAAACATAGAAAACATTTACCTAGCCATTTAAACATACAAGTGTGATTAACCTAGTGTTAAAATACTTTAAAGGGGGAGAAACATTGAAGAAAGATACGAGACATTATAACGTGGCCGGAAATAAAGTAACCAGTGGAGGAGTTACTGTGACTACGAGTACTCGCTCTCCTAGCCCTACCAAGACTATCACGTGAGTATTTCAGTGAAACATCCGAATAGGAGTATTGTTAGGTCGCTAAACAAATTCTATTCCTAGACCTTACTAAACCAAACTAGCAAAGCAACAAAGAACCCCGAACAGAAGCAAAGAAGAATAAAAAGAAATAGATTTTTATCAGCCCTACGGTGCTGTCACTTTTGGGCCGTCTTTTGGTTTCGGCTGCAAAATTTTACGAGTTCATTCCCTTCGCACTCAACCTTTGTTAAATTCTTTAACAAAATGCGTTCTCTCAGTATCTCAAATAATATTTGCTGACTTTATATCCTCCCGTATTGTTAGGTCGCTAAACAAATTCTATTCCTAGACCTTACTAAACCAAGTTAGCAAAGCAACAAATAACCCCGAACAGAAGCAAAGAAGAATAAAAAGAAATAGATTTTTATCAGCCCTACGGTGATCACTTTTGGGCTGTCTTTTGGTTTCGGCTGCAAAATTTTACGAGTGGATTCCCTTCGCACTCAACCTTTGTTAAATTCTTTAACAAAATGCGTTCTCTCAGTATCTCAAATAATATTTGCTGACTTTATATCCTCCACAGAGGTTCGGGTGGTAGTGGATCAGCATTGCGTGATGATTCGGTTATCGTTACACCTCGCTACATTCAGCACACACATACTCGTCCTGTTAGTACGCTGGGAGGAGGGTCACCACTCAGTCAGTCCATCATATCTCAAGCTTTGAGTCAGTCCAGTGCAGCCAACCTACACTCCATAGCACGTACGTATAGATCTTATGTTTCGTTTATCTCCGTGGGTTTTTACTTTGTAGCTGTGTTCACACATGTCGACGCCGTCGATTGATATTCGATGGAGGTGAATATATGTTGTCGAAGCAGTGTACGGTTTCAGTCGACATCGATCGACGGGGTCGGCTATGGGTAGACGACACTCCTTTACGTTATTTTTTCTGCTTCCCCTTTCACTGGGAGAAGAGAGCACCGTAAAGTCGTTTGAGCCTCTATTACATGAGCCAACGATATAGGCGTTTTTTTAGAGAGATCTCTGGCTACAATGTAGAGAACTAGAGAGGTTTGCCAACTTAAAAGTCATAAATGTGGAAAAACTCCTGAACACAGACATTCCACTGTTGAAAATCCTCCTTAAAGTTCGCCATTTTTCCCTCTCTCAGGTCCTTTCAACAGCTCAAGTGTAACCCCTCGCCGTCACAATGCCAACACAAGTGTCACCATTATTAACAATAGCAATAGTAACGTCCCTGCCGCCAATAATTCCGCCATTGCTGCCGCCTCTCAGGTAAGCACTGTCCTTGTGGCCCCCATAAAATTCGTTCCGGGCGGGAATCGAACCATGTGACCTAGCGCTTACAAGGCAGACGCGCCACCCTCCTAGCTAACACGGCCGACCTTATAAACAGGAAATAGTAATTCTGGTTCAAAAAAATGTGTATAGTTGGACCTCTTTGAAAGACAATAGAAAAATAAAGTTCCTACTATTGTTTTCAGCTTTTGGAAGCAAGTCTGCCTCAGCTTTGCGAGTACTTGGCCACCAATTCCACTATTTTGGCCACCATGCAGATTTTCCTGCACTTGGCCGAAAAGAGACCCCAGCTCTTGGTGGACTATGTACCCAAATTGAAGCAAGCCAACGAGGGAAACGCGAATACACTGTGTGTTACTGTACAAGTTGTGGCTGCTGTAGGACGATTAAATAAGGTATGTGAAGTATAAGTATAATGCTTTGTAGAATAGAATATACCTTGTTTATCTTGCTCGAATGAGACTAAATAGTCCGTTTACCTCAGCAGTCTAAAGAAGGTCTCGTGTGTTTCATGATCATGGGTTTAACTGTACTGTAACTGTAAGGGTACTGTAACAGTAAAAAGGGCATTGTAACAACGGAGGTCTGCCTTTTACGAATTCAGTTATGCCTGCAATCTATTACCAATTACCCCTTGAATCAGCTTATTAGTTATTATTCTTACCTTTGAATTACAGTACAATTGTATGTTTATTTTACAGGATAAAGCCCAGGACGCGTTGAACTTTATCCTGGCTCATCTCCCCAAAGCTGACAGGTCAAGTCAGAGTGTTCTACTCCGGGAAGCGACACTGCTCTGCTCCACATATCCTGTACTCTGCACAGACAAGATGCTGGCTGAAGTTTGGCAGTGCAGTCGAAATAGGTACAACCATACGTCTACGTACTGGTCAGCCACTCACTATCAGTTAGACCTGATTAGGTGTCAAGTCTACCTGATAGAGTCAGTTCTATCTGATAGTGTGTGTCTTCATCAGGTGTTGGGTAGACCTGACATTCGGACCTTTTCAGCCATACCTGTCAGGTCTACCTGATAGTGAATCGCTGGCCTTAGGATTTACTGATATCTTTTGAAGTGTCCTTTAGTAGATCTTGTTTAGGTCCTTTTTACTGCTCCATTTAACAAAGGGCAAGCACTATTAAAATGTATTGTTTGTTGTTTTTTTTTTCACTCTTCTCTTTCAAACAAAGGTAAGAGTGGACTCAAGTACAGACTTAAATAGAGTAAGTAGACCTATGACATGATTTGTTCCCAATGTTGCGCGAGGTTGGTGTCCGGACGGGTGACCATTTGTGTAATCAAGTGCTGTTGGCTTTTCCCGGGCACACTCAGGCAGGGTGAGGTTAATGTAAGTAGGCGGATAGCTTGTCACCGAATGAAGGACAAAACCCCCGTCACCAAAGACCTTAGCAGTTATTCTTCTTCTTCTTTGCCTTATCCCACTCAAGTGGGGTCGGCACTTCGCGTCAGTCTCTTCCAGTCCGTTCTGTTATGCACCTCATTTCCGGACAGCCCCTTCTCACGCAGATCTTCATTTATACAATTTTCTATAAATAAGCACTATTATAATGTATTGTTTGTTGTTTTTTTCTCTCTTCTCTTTCAAACAAAGGTAAGAGTGGAATCAAGCACAGAATTAAATAGAGTTAAGTAGACCTATGACATGATTTGATCCCAATGTTGCGTGTGGTTAGTGTCCGGACGGGTGACCATTTGTGTAATCAAGTGCTGTTGGCTTTTCCCGGGCACACTCAGGCTGGGTGAGGTCAATGTGAGTAGGCGGGTAGCTTGTCACCGAATGGAGGGCAAAACCCCCGTCACTAAAGACCTTAGCAGTTGTAATTACAATTAATTACAAACAAACATACACCAATAAATACAAACAAAAGGCGACATTATTGCCAGAGGCAATCTTTACCATTCAACCAAATTACGTTGAAATGGCGGACTTTTCTAACGAAATTCCTGTGTGCGGAGTTCAGTGTGTAGGACTATTGGAACCTATTTTTACTTTCCTTATCCTATAGGAAGGAAAGTAATAAGTAATGTCGGTGGTGTAGTGGTCAAGGCGCTTGCCTGGTAAACAGGAGGGCGTGGGTTCAATCCCAGCCGAGGTATGAAATTTTATCCTCAATATAATTTGAGAATTTGACCACAATAATAGTAGTAGCCTACTACCTTTCGAGCTGACCAGACTGGCTCAGTTCTGTTTTTAAACCAATAAGCGTAGAAAATTTCAATTCATATGATGGCCCATTTCATATTCCTCGGATCTTTTTCTTTTCAGCGCTCAAGTAAACCAGAGCTCGAACAACAATGGCGTGACAATTGTGACTGTGGGGGGATGCGAATCCGCGACCCCCACTACCAAGTCCTCGTCCGTGGAATCGACCAATAATATTCCTCCTTCGAGTGGAGGTGGAGGGGGGATTTACAAGACCAAGAATTCGACAGTGATCAGCACCCACTCTACCAATACGTATACACCTAACTCAAAGTAAGTTGATCTTGTAGCGACCTCAGGCGAAAGGTAAAGTCCTGGGAATGGCGAACTCCTTTAATTTTTCAAAATTAATGGTTTTCAAAGTTATGGCCTTAAATAGGGGCCGAACTGTACAACTGTACAAAGAAAACCGCCCCCATGAAAGTTTTGATTTACATAAATTATCGAATCTCTCTGCAAAGTTTGAAACAAACAAATAAACAAATTAACGAACAAACAAACTCTTAAAAATTATCACTCACTTTTTTCAATAACCTCTTTGTATTGTGCGTTTTTCCTGCAGAAATCAAGATAGCAACAACAACTCAAGAATTAGACCTCGGATTGGTGCTGATAGTAGAAGTACATCCCGTCTCAATAGCTCAGCAGCTCATAGGTCCATGACACGACTCAATATAGGTAAGTAAATCTTTGTAGCGCAGTATTTAACACGGACCTGATCAGGCGTACCTGTTTAGGTCTACCTGATGAATAGGATATACCCTGTTTATACTGCCAGAATGAGACTGAAAAGTCCCTTTACTTCCGCAGTCTAAACAAGGTCTTATGTATTTGCTGCAAAATAGGTACAAAATGGCTGACCTTTAAGTGAGTCCTGATTTAACTCTAAATCCAATATATTGTGCTCTTTCATCTAAGTATTTGGCCTCAATAAAAGCAGACATAATTATAACGAAAAAAAAAAACATGTACCTCACTTTATAAATTCAAAATATCCTTTTTTTCCTTTTTCTAGCAAGCAGTAGTCGGCTCGGGTCAGTGGGGGGTCTTCACAAGAGTATGACCAGACTTAGCATTTGTGCTCTTTCATCTAAGTATTTGGCCTCAATAAAAGCAGACATAATTATAACGAAAAAAAAACATGTACCTCACTTTATAAATTCAAAATATCCCTTTTTTCCTTTTTCTAGCAAGCAGTAGTCGGCTCGGGTCAGTGGGGGGTCTTCACAAGAGTATGACCAGACTTAGCACAAGCAGTCACATAAATCAACCCCCATCCCAGTCACAACCCCAGCCGCCTGGACAACAGCAAGCGTCATCTCAGCAGGTGAGTCAACTAATCCAAGTTTACAAACAACCTCCAAAGCCAACTCACACTTATTTGGTTAGGGGACGTTAAACAGAGAGTAGACTAGCGTCCAGCTGTGGGACTATAAACAGGGAGGAGAACAGCTAACTCTAACCAGCCTACTAGCTAGCTGGGTTCAGCTAGTTTTAAAAGGGTTCTCTCTGCTTTTAAAGAATAAGCACAAGTCCTCATGAAGGTTGACTGCGGTTCAGGACGAGCCTTGGCAAGAGACCATCACACCGGTGTATGGCAGATACAAAATGTTGTTGTTGTTGTTGTTTTCAAATGTCGGGAACTTGGCCATTAGGTCATTCTCTCAGTCACAAAAAGACAGATACAAAAAGATTTTTCAACCGGAGAGTTTCTTCTTCTAAGACGTTGAGCACATTTGCCACACATTGGCGATAAAACAATTAAAGGACTGAGTTTGTACACATTTACTTATTTGTTGGTACACACACTTGGTAAAATCATTTTTAGTGATAAAACAATTCCCCTCCTTAGGATCAGGAAGCAGTGCTGAATGAATTACGACACAGCGGGTTCTGTGACGTATTCGAGTACGGGGTCAGTGGCGGAGGTAAGGAAGCATCCTGGGGATGTTTCCTCTGCAACCATCCAGAGCGGGCTGTGGGGTTCCTGCAGGACTCGCATCCTGTCATAGAAGGACAACTCAAGGAGAAGAAGGGGAGGTGGAAGATATTCAAGCGCTGGCGCACTCGCTACTTTACGCTCTCCGGAGCCCATTTGTCATACAAAGGCTCGGTAAGTAATAATAATAGAATAGAATATACCCTGTTTATACTGCCAGAATGAGACTGAAAAGTCCATTTACTCCCGCAGTATAAACAAGGTCTTATGTATTTGGTACCAAATAGGTGTAAATTTTATAAATATGGCCTAGTTATCTTTGAGGGTAGTGCGTCTGCCTGATAAAGCGCTAGGTTGCGTTTTGAATCGCCGCAAACTGAAAAACAAGTAAGGTTCGGTCTCGGAACGGCTGCCTTTCTCCTATCCTGTCCTCCTCTTTTCGATTTCGGGACCTCCGATGTTACAGTTTCCTCTATCAAACCTCTTTAAAATAAAACGGATATTTCTACCCATTTCCCGATTTTGAATATTTGGACCGATTGCAATACTTTCTCATTACTAGTATAACTTCGCTATACTTTAGTAATGTCACAAAGATCTAACCAATTCGCAGTGACCAAGGACGTTTATTAAAGCCGATGGCCCTACTTATACCAATACTTTAGTAAGTGAAAATCCGGTTTATCTCTCACGTTTCAGAAAGAGGACAAACAAGAGACGCCGATCGACGTTCATCGCATACGAAGTGTCAAAGAGATCTAACCAATTCGCAGTGACCAAGGACGTTTATTAAAGCCGATGGCCCTACTTATACCAATACTTTAGTAATAGAAAGTGAAAATCCGGTTTATCTCTCACGTTTCAGAAAGAGGACAAACAAGAGACGCCGATCGACGTTCATCGCATACGAAGTGTCAAAGGATCTAACCAATTCGCAGTGACCAAGGACGTTTATTAAAGCCGATGGCCCTACTTATACCAATACTTTAGTAATAGAAAGTGAAAATCCGGTTTATCTCTCACGTTTCAGAAAGAGGACAAACAAGAGACGCCGATCGACGTTCATCGCATACGAAGTGTCAAAGTGAGCCGGGGTGCGCGCAATATTCCCAAAGCCTTCGAAATTTTCACCGGAGATGATTCGCTCATTTTGAAACCAAAGAACGGGAAGAATGCGGAACAGTGGGTTCAATGCTTGTCCGTGGTAGTGGCCCATTCCCAGGCGAAAGAAATGCCCACCCGCGGCTCTAGCCTTGTGCGTACCGCTGTGTAACGAGATAACCCGAGCGAGAAAAGGTAAGGTTAATGTTATACTCGTGGTTGAAGCTATAAGGTTCGATTTATCAATTTTATTATTGCTTTTGTCCAGCCTTGTGCGTACCGCTGTGTAACGAGTTAACCCGAGCGAGAAAAGGTAAGGTTAATGTTATACTCGTGGTTGAAGCTATAAGGTTCGATTTATCAATTTTATTATTGCTTTTGTCGGGCTATTAAAATTATCAGCCAGTTAAAACACATTTGAATCAATGCTAATTTGACAAGCCAATAAGGCGGCCTCTTTTTTTTATCCCTTGTGTGCCGCGTCCATTTTACATGACAAGTCAATAACTTTAACAGCCTGATAAATGCTATTGATAAACCGAACCTAAGTACGATAAAAATCATTGACATTATTTGGTTATTTTTAAGCTCTCAAGTTCAATACACGAAGCTCAGAAAGCAGCTTTTTGTATGAGCCCGTGCCGATTGGAGGTTCACTTGGTTTTTTTTTTTTTTTTTTTTTTTTTTTTTTTTTGGGTTGTGCTTTTAGAATTTTTTTTTTTAGATTTAAAATTTTTTTTTTTTTTTTTTTTAATTCTATGGGTTGTGCATTTAGCAATTTATTTTTAGAGTTAAAATGATTTATTAGATGATTAGGTATAGGTACGTAGTAGTAAATTAGAGGAAGATTAAGGTTTAAGGTTTCAATGCTACAATACTTCCACAATTAACTAAACTTTTTCCTATACCAAATAGGGAATGTTTGCAATGAAAATCTATCCTGTATTCTTTCCTTATCCATTTCTCTTGTGATTCTTCCTACTTTTGCTCTCTTTCTCCCTTGCCTCCCATATCACTTACTTGAAATAGTATTTAAGTTTAGTAGTAGCCTTTCAGCTATTGATAGATAATAGATACCTGATCATCCTTATCCTGTTAAACTATATGGAGATTTTCAGCTCTGAATTTGACAGCATAAATGATAAATATCTTTCCTTAGATATTTCTTTTACATCAATTTGTTTCCCTTATCATAATCGTGCCTTACATTTTTCATTGAACCAAAATCACAATAAATTATTGTGTTGCTACTCCTTAGATATTTTTTCTTTTACATCAATTTGTTTCCCTTATCATAATCGTGCCTTACATTTTTCATTGAACCAAAATCACAATAAATTATTGTGTTGCTATTCTTCGGAAAAATCTTTTACTTTGTGCCAAAACAAAATCTCCGTCCAAAAATTCCATTTTTAATCTTTTTGCCTCTCGTTATTGTTTAATTTTATTTAAATGAAGAAAATATTCAAGACCTTTATTTATTATAAATTAATTATTTTATTTAGAATCTATTTTTATATTAAATTATATGATTTATATTTTAGATTTTAATACATCATATAATATTTTATTATTTTATAATTAACGCGTTTTTCAATCAGTTTATTTTTTATCTACCTACTACCAGGCTAGGGAATACTTAGAATTAGCATCTGAGTACTAATGAGCACACAACTAAAACAAAAATCAAGAGAAGAAAAAACAAGGGATGTATTTCTGTATTCGCCATAGGGAATGTAATTATCACAAAAATAGGAATGAGGGGGGTATAATATTACGAATAATTTATACACCTATATAATTTGAAATATTGAGGCTTGAGCTTGTATTATCATGACTTCTGAGGACTCTGCGGTGACATGTTACTGGTTTCCACAACACTCTGAAACAAATAATTAACAATAAATCAAATACCTACCTCAGAGAGCATTTATTTTTTGCATGGTGCCTGAGCTATTTAGTAGCTCAATGTGTAGGTATATAGCCTAACTTGTTTTAGAGCCTGAGGCTATTCAAAGAAGAGGAGAAAATTATCAAGTCCTTTAAGAGAAACAATTCCATGTCAGTCTTCCACATTGAACCTTATCTCTACCACTGTGTACATTCAAACAACAAAACGTTCAAGCTTACCTTCAACTCTGTGATTTCGTTAGTCCAATCTTTGGCAGCAATTTTGGGCACAATATGAACAAACAGCTTGGTGATCTTTTCTACATTCTCCTTGAATGTTTTGAGAACATCAGCCACACACACTTTATTGCCTGTGTCCCTCCAACAATCGTAATCAGTAGCCATGGCTACAGCAGCATAAAGTAAGCCAGCTTCCTTAGCAAGCACCACCTGTAGGGATTATAATGGATGAGAAGTTTAATTAACTAGTCTGGATTCAACTCAGAAGTTATTAAACGAGTATATGGTACATCCAACTGTAACTCAACTCACATGAAGGGGTAAACAATTTGAATATGTGAAATATGTAGGTGCTTCTCAGAAGACATTGTAGGTACCTATTTCATCAGAAGACATAGAAGAAGATGTACCTGATTCATTCAATCCAACAATAGAAATGTCAAGTACCTACCTATAAGTATGCAGATGTAACAAATACAAAAGGTGTTCAATAAGACCCACCCCATGAGTTTCCTAAATTGACTTGACTAGAAATCAATGGGACTGACCAATAATTACCTCTGGCACAAGAGTCATGTTGACAAGATGAGCATTCCAGGATCGGAATAAATTGCTCTCAGCACGGGATGAGAACCTGGGACCTTCTATACACACAGCTGTTCCCTTGTCATGGAATTTGAACCCAAGTTCCTTCAATGAATCAATGATGATTTGACGTGTACTGTTGTCAAATGCTGGCTCCATTGGAATGTGTAACACACCATTGGGAGAGTTCTCACTGCCATCAAAAAATGTTTGAATTCTTGTGCGAGTTCTGAAATATAGAAATGAAGGTGAAGGCAATAAATAACTAATGTTTTTGATTAGGTACCTGGTTACATTAGAAAAGGCTGGTCAATGAAGTCACCACATCCCAACAAATGACCTAGTTACCTACATAAATAAAAAGAAAAATCCGGTGTGTGTGTGTGTGTGTGTGTGTGTGTGCTTTTTTTAATCTCAATAGTTCACCAAGTTTTAGCAGGAAGGATATAGGATCTTACCTATCAATGAAAGAGTCAAGAATAACCAAATCTCCGGGTTGAATTTCCTCCTGCAGAGATCCAGTGGCCGTTGATACAATGTGTGTGTTTTTTTTTAATCTCAATAGTTCACCAAGTTTTAGCAGGAAGGATATACGATCTTACCTATCAATGAAAGAGTCAAGAATAACCAAATCTCCGGGTTGAATTTCCTCCTGCAGAGATCCAGTGGCCGTTGATACAATCACATGAGTGCAGCCCACACTCTTCAGTGCCCAGATGTTAGCTCTATAGTTGACATTGCTAGGGTTGATCGTATGCTTGCGTCCATGTCTTGCTAGGATGACACAGTCAACACCTTGTATAGTACCCTGTAGGAGCACATCAGAAGGGGCTCCATAGGGGGTATCCACAGCAACTTCCTGGGCATTTTCCAAGATTTGAGGATTGTTCAATCCTGAACCTCCTATGAAACCAATCTGGAAGGATGAAAAGGTAGTTTAGGTAATGTAGTTATCCAATATCCACCCATCCACCCCACAGACACTATGTACTTTACTTAGACACTTTAGATTTAGACCATCACTGATGGTCAATCTCTTTGTTTGAGGTTATTTTAAAAGGCAGGATGCTGCAGATATCAAATTTTATGTAGTCAAAGTTTGATCAAGGGTGGGGTTAATGCCTACTTTTCTGCCTTGAATGAGTTGAATGACTTGGTAAGTCCCTAGAATACAAAGCTTTCTTACCTTTATTTTACTGACAGACATTGTTATGTTCTTATGTTGAGCTCTACTTGGTCATGAAACACCCAATAGCCCAAACTGAGTTAATAAAGCACCAAACACTTGATAGAACCGCTGAGGCGAAAGATGGCCAAGCTTCATTTTGCATGTCAGGGCCGGGGTGAGCATTGCTTATACTCCCGCGCCCTATTTACCACTCGTACTCGTCATCCTAGGGCCTGGATACATCTCATGTTTCTTTCATTGCAGGTAAGTTTCCCTTCCTTTAGAAATAGAGTTGCCACTCTAGTTGGCTTTCTCAAAGTTTTGGCGTTAAATAGCGGCCGAATCGTACATTTTTCGAGGTCCGGCCCGCGGACACATTTGATAGTCATACATTATCGAAGCTCTCTGCAAAATTTGAGCGACCATTGAATAGATATAATAAAGCCATTCGTATATTTTTTCAGGCGCGGTCTGACAGTGCACTCAGCTCGCGGGACTCATCTGTAAGTTCACTGAAACACTGCTGGGATATACTCAAGTGTGAGAACAAGACCTTCCTTACCCTGGTTACATCCGCGTTCCCTTGTGCCAAGGTAAGCGTTCCCTTTTCAATAGTAGAATAGAATAGTCAGAACAGATATACAAAGGTGTTTTCCCCAGGTCAATGCTGACTTCTAATGTTGGGTTTCTATCCCTTTTCAATAGTAGAATAGAATAGTCAGAACAGATATACAAAGGTGTTTTCCCCAGGTCAATGCTGACTTCTAATGTTGGGTTTCGGTGGAAAAAAAATCTAGCTAAACAATAGCTAAACAATAGCTATTCTAGCTGAAAAGTGACTTGGCAACACTGCAACAGTGCCTTTTTGTAAACAAAAAATAATAAAAATCAAGATTCAAGATTTCAAGAAATCAAGTCGTATCTGTCTGGAATCAGGAAGCTGAAGTAATGAAGTATTGAATTTTGATTTTGATTAATATTGAAAACTGAATAAATTTGCTGACCGTCGTATGTATGAAAGCCAGTTAAACTTTAGTTTTAGTCTAACTTGAGATGAAAAATGTTGCCAATTTCATGTCATTTCTTGAAATAACTGGCTACGTTTCATTATTTGGCAAGATTTTCATTTCAAGTTACATACAACAGTGAATTTTCTGTCTAAACACCTTACTAGAATATTAATTGACTAATTAGGTACCTTTTTCTTTGTGCAATATGTGAGCCCCAAGGACCCACCCTGGCAGGATTTATAAGGACAACTTGGGAAGCAAAGAACTCTACGATGGCCTCATTTCAAAGAGCTTTTGCACAGAAACTGTCTGGGTATGTAACCTTATATTGATTTGTCTGATATAAGTAGAAATTAAGTTTACATAGAGTAATTTTTGCCCCGGGCCTGTAGTCTCATGTTCTCAGATTATTTTTCATTCATCTACACACCTGTACAACCGTTCCAAGTGCTATACTTATTACTTTCCTTCCTATGGGATAAGGAAAGTAAAAATAGGTTGCAATAGTCCTACACACTGTACTCCGCACACAGGAATTTCGTTAGAAAAGTCCGCCATTTCAATGTACTCTTACCTTCAATGGTACATTTGGCAGGGGACGGGATTCGAACTGAGACCTTCTCCATGTAGCTCTTGATCTTGTCCAGATGTTTTTCACAGAAGTGCTGGATTGTGTCTCGCATGGGATACGGTTCAAACACGCTGATTCTCTGCAAAAATTCCAAAAGTAATCGAAATTAATTGGATTGAAGTGGTTCATACGGCATCCTAGTTAGCTTGGAAGGTAGAGCGTCTACCTTGTAAGCGCTAGGTCACAGGTGCGATTCCCGTCCGGGCCAAACTTTATCCGAAATAGATAGACTATGGTTCATTCTCGAATTCAAAAGAAATCGAAATTAATTGGATTGGAATGGTTCATACAGGCAGCCTAGTTAGCTCGGAGAGTAGCGCGTCTACCTTGTAAGCGCTAGGTCACGGGTGCGATTCCCGTCCGGGCCAAACTTTATCCGAAATAGATAGACTATGGTTCATTCTCGGAACGGCTTGCTTTCTCCTATCTCCAAGAGCTGAAAACGATAGTAGGAACATTATTTCAAATGGCCTTTCAAAGAGGTCAAAAATTTGAACTGTAGACATTTTGCAAAAGGCACACTATTTCCTACCGAGGACAAAGTTCATAAGGTCAACCTAATTAGCTTGGACGGTAGCACGTTTGTAAGCGCTAGGTCACGGGGTCGATTCCCGAAAGGAACGGATTTCATCTCAAACAGATAAGGGTCGTTCTCGGAACGGCTGGCTTTCTCTACCCTTCTCTCTTTGCTTTTGGGGGGATAAGACCTTAGCAGGTACAGTTCCTTCTATCAAAGCATGTTCTCTTGTACATGTTTCTATTCGGTAAAAGGTGTTTTCTTGCACGGCTTGTGTAAATAATAAGTTGGTTCACTACCTAGTAAGCTGGAATTGCATTTTGGAGAGGATTCGGAGGCGAGGGAAGAGCTTATCATTAGAAACAACCTCTATCAAACCTCTTTTATAATAATTAAATAAACAATTCATACCAGAGGTTTATTGTGAGCCACCAGTGCAAACAGCTGCAGGAGAGCAAGCTTCTCACTCAGATCACACTGAGGCAGTAAAGATACCATTCTAAACTCGTACCAGAGGTTTATTGTGAGCCACCAGTGCAAACAGCTGCAGGAGAGCAAGCTTCTCACTCAGATCACACTGAGGCAGTAAAGATACCAGGGCCATAGCATGCTCATGTATAGGATCCTTGGTGACAGCATAGATCTGGGGTAGAACACGACATAGGGGATAGTTGCCTGTAGCAGAAAACAGAAAATCAATTAACATCATGAACTCTTTGTCGCAACACAAAGATCTTTTTCTAAACTTTTGTGGACAGCATCACTGAGTTTGCCTGTAGGAGAGAGAAAAAATTGGACCCCTTGGTGACGGCATAGATCTGGGGTAGAACACGACATAGGGGATAGTTGCCTGTAGGAGAAAACAGAAAATCAATTAATATCATGAACTCTTTGTGGTAACACAAAGATCTTTTTCTAAACTTTTGTGGACAGCATCACTGAGTTTGCCTGTAGGAGAGAGAAAAAATTATACCGATTGGTAGCTCGCTATACTGTAGTAATAGAAAGTAAAAATCAATTTATATCATCAACTTTTTGTGGTAAAGCAGATCTTTTTATAACCTTTTGTAGACAGCATTACGAAGTGCGTTCTTTGCATTCAATTTCCATCTTTCAATAATCTTTTTACTCTGGTAATGCAGCCACTGGTTGCTACTTGATTAAAGTAGCTAGGTAGCTACTCAATTGTCCTCATGAGGCTGAGTGCACCCAAACTCCAAGCACAGGAACCCCTCCAGGAATCAAACCCGGGACCTCCGACATGCAAGCCTAGTGTGATAGGTACAGAGGAAGTATGTAGCCTAATTATGTAGGTACCAATGATATAATTGAAGTCAAATAAAACATTGCCCACATATTACAAAATTACAATGAAACATTGAGAAAATAAAACCTCCCACCCTTTCTCTCCTCCCTCTCTCAATGTTAACCACATGGAGTTTACTTTGTAGCTGTATCCACATATGTCGACGCCGTCGATTGATATTCGATGGAGGTGAATATATGTTGTCGAAGCAGTGTACGGTTTCAGTCGACATCGATCGACGGGGTCGGCTATGGGTAGACGACACTCCTTTACGTTATTTTTTCTGCTTCCCCTTTCACTGGGAGAAGAGAGCACCGTAAAGTCGTTTGAGCCTCTATTACATAAGCCAACGATATAGGCGTTTTTTTAGAGAGATCTCTGGCTACAATGTAGAGAACTAGAGAGGTTTGCCAACTTAAAAGTCATAAATGTGGAAAAACTCCTGAACACAGACATTCCACTGTTGAAAATCCTCCTTAAAGTTCGCCATTTTTCCTCCTCTCAGGTCCTTTCAACAGCTCAAGTGTAACCCCTCGCCGTCACAATGCCAACACAAGTGTCACCATTATTAACAATAGCAATAGTAACGTCCCTGCCGCCAATAATTCCGCCATTGCTGCCGCCTCTCAGGTAAGCACTGTCCTTGTGGCCCCCCACAAAGTGAGTTTAAACTATTTAACTCTCGGCTTAAGCAATCTAATTGGTTGATTTTTCAAAATTAAAAACAAAGAAAAATATAGCAAATCTGATTAATTAATCCGAGAGTTAAATTTAAAGCGAGTTTCAACTCACTTTATGGCCTCTGGACCTTAATCATATAGTGTCTTTTTGTAAGAGGTTTGATAGAGGGCACTGTAACAACGGAGGTCTTGTCCCCAAATCGAAGAGCGGAGGACAGGATAGGAGAAAGCAAGCCGTTCCGAGAATGAACCATAGTCTATCTATTTCGGATAAAGTTTGGCCCGGACGGGAATCGCACCCGTGACCAGCGCTTACAAGGTAGACGCTCTACCTTCCAAGCTAACTAGGCTGGCCGTATGAACCACTTCAATCCAATTAATTTCGATTTCTTTTGGAATTTTTGCAGAGAATCAGCGTGTTTGAACCGTATCCCATGCGAGACACAATCCAGCACTTCTGTGAAAAACATCTGGACAAATGAAAAATATAGCAAATCTGATTAATTGATCCGAGAGTTAAATTTAAAGAAAGTTTAAACTCACTTTATGGCCTCTGGACCTTAATCATATAGTGTCTTTTTGTAAGAGGTTTGATAGAAGGCACTGTAACAACGGAGGTCTTGTCCCCAAATCGAAGAGCGGAGGACAGGATAGGAGAAAGCAAGCCGTTCCGAGAATGAACCATAGTGTGTTGATATTCTTCGGAAAAATCTTTTACTTTGTGCCAAAACAAAATCTCCGTCCAAAAATTCCATTTTTAATCTTTTTGCCTCTCGTTATTGTTTAATTTTATTTAAATGAAGAAAATATTCAAGTCCTTTATTTATTATAAATTAATTATTTTATTTAGAATCTATTTTTATATTAAATTATATGATTTATATTTTAGATTTTAATACATCATATAATATTTTATTATTTTATAATTAACGCGTTTTTCAATCAGTTTATTTTTTATCTACCTACTACCAGGCTAGGGAATACTTAGAATTAGCATCTGAGTACTAATGAGCACACAACTAAAACAAAAATCAAGAGAAGAAAAAACAAGGGATGTATTTCTGTATTCGCCATAGGGAATGTAATTATCACAAAAATAGGAATGAGGGGGGTATAATATTACGAATAATTTATACACCTATATAATTTGAAATATTGAGGCTTGAGCTTGTATTATCATGACTTCTGAGGACTCTGCGGTGACATGTTACTGGTTTCCACAACACTCTGAAACAAATAATTAACAATAAATCAAATACCTACCTCAGAGAGCATTTATTTTTTGCATGGTGCCTGAGCTATTTAGTAGCTCAATGTGTAGGTATATAGCCTAACTTGTTTTAGAGCCTGAGGCTATTCAAAGAAGAGGAGAAAATTATCAAGTCCTTTAAGAGAAACAATTCCATGTCAGTCTTCCACATTGAACCTTATCTCTACCACTGTGTACATTCAAACAACAAAACGTTCAAGCTTACCTTCAACTCTGTGATTTCGTTAGTCCAATCTTTGGCAGCAATTTTGGGCACAATATGAACAAACAGCTTGGTGATCTTTTCTACATTCTCCTTGAATGTTTTGAGAACATCAGCCACACACACTTTATTGCCTGTGTCCCTCCAACAATCGTAATCAGTAGCCATGGCTACAGCAGCATAAAGTAAGCCAGCTTCCTTAGCAAGCACCACCTGTAGGGATTATAATGGATGAGAAGTTTAATAACTATGGCCCTGCAACCCACCTCATACAATACCCATACTTACATTAGCTACTTACTTAGGAACCATTTTGTGCCTCTTCTTGGAAAAAAAAAAAAATGTAATATAGAGGAAAAAGTGTTCCCTAAACTTTACCTAAGTTTCTATTAGTAACTAGCCGAAATCCTTAAGGCATGGCCGTTCATGTCACACATCCATTTAGTGGTCTTGCTCGGTGTAGCTTAACAAAAACAAACCAGAAATAGCCTATAACCTTCTAGGGAGTGCAAGCAATAAGTTGACAAAGTTTCATAGCAATCGGATGAGTGGTTTGGCCAGGCATAAAGTTCAAACAAACAAACACACATTAACTAGTCTGGATTCAACTCAGAAGTTATTAAACGAGTATATGTACATCCAACTGTAACTCAACTCACATGAAGGGGTAAACAATTTGATATGTGAAATATGTAGGTGCTTCATCAGAAGACATTTCAACTCACATGAAGGGGTAAACAATTTGATATGTGAAATATGTAGGTGCTTCATCAGAAGACATTGTAGGTACCTATTTCATCAGAAGACATAGAAGAAGATGTACCTGATTCATTCAATCCAACAATAGAAATGTCAAGTACCTACCTATAAGTATGCAGATGTAACAAATACAAAAGGTGTTCAATAAGACCCACCCAGCCATGAGTTTCCTAAATTGACTTGACTAGAAATCAATGGGACTGACCAATAATTACCTCTGGCACAAGAGTCAGAAGAAGATGTACCTGATTCATTCAATCCAACAATAGAAATGTCAAGTACCTACCTGTAAGTATGCAGATGTAACAAATACAAAAGGTGTTTAATAAGACCCACCCAGCCATGAGTTTCCTAAATTGACTTGACTAGAAATCAATGGGACTGACCAATAATTACCTCTGGCACAAGAGTCATGTTGACAAGATGAGCATTCCAGGATCGGAATAAATTGCTCTCAGCACGGGATGAGAACCTGGGACCTTCTATACACACAGCTGTTCCCTTGTCATGGAATTTGAACCCAAGTTCCTTCAATGAATCAATGATGATTTGACGTGTACTGTTGTCAAATGCTGGCTCCATTGGAATGTGTAACACACCATTGGGAGAGTTCTCACTGCCATCAAAAAATGTTTGAATTCTTGTGCGAGTTCTGAAATACAAACACACACACATTCATTTTTATATATTTTAGTAAAGTAATTTTCCTGATAAGAGTAGTGAGTTATAAGCTTATAAGGCATAAAAGTTTACCTACCTATTAAAATATGAATGAATAATTGGTTAGTTTTCCAAGGCTTGAGTAACAATTTTCCATTTCTAAGTTATAAGGCATAAAAGTTTACCTACCTATTAAAATATGAATGAATAATTGGTTAGTTTTCCAAGGCTTGAGTAACAATTTTCCATTTTCCCATTACTTTCAGATCACAGATGTTGTAGACCCTATTGACTATGAAGATTTTATTCTTCAACAGTCTCTCCTCATAGATAGAGATCCCCTCAAACATCTTCTGGAATTTCCTGTCCCACAGACACTATGTACTTTACTTAGACACTTTAGACCATCACTAATGGTCAATCTCTTTGTTTGAGGTTATTTTAAAAGGCAGGATGCTGCAGATATCAAACTTTATGTAGTCAAAGTTTGATCAAGGGTGGGGTTAATGCCTACTTCTCTGCCTTGAATGAGTTGAATGACTTGGTAAGTCCCTAGAATACAAAGCTTTCTTACCTTTATTTTACTGACAGACATCGATATGTTGAGCTCTACTTGGTCATGAAACACCCAATAGCCCAAACTGAGTTAATAAAGCACCAAACACTTGATAGAACCGCTGAGGCGAGGTTAGTTTATCACGTTATCAGTGTTAAAATTTCTTATCTCTTTCATTCAAAGGAGAAACCAAAGGCCGTGTCCGCCAGTCCGCCGGTGGGCCCGGTGGAAAAAAAAATCTAGCTAAATTCCCAAAATCTAGCTGAAAAGTGACTTGGCAACACTGCAACAGTGCCTTTTTGTAAACAAAAAATAATAAAAATCAAGAAATCAAGTCGTATCTGTCTGGAATCTGGAATCAGGAAGCTGAAGTATTGAATTTTGATTTTGATTAAACTGAATAAATTTGCTGACCGTCGTATGTATGAAAGCCAGTTAAACTTTAGTTTTAGTCAACAGCTTGTTAGCTTAATAGTCCTGTTAAAGCTATTCAAATCAAATGGAACTTAACAGGCTGTTAGCTTAACAGGTCTTCTAAGGACATGTCACTTCTTGAAATAACTGGCTACGTTTCATTATTTGGCAAGATTTTCATTTCAAGTTACATACGACAGTGAATTTTCTGTCTAAACACCTTACTAGAATATTAATTGACTAATTAGGTACCTTTTTCTTTGTGCAATATGTGAGCCCCAAGGACCCACCCTGGCAGGATTTATAAGGACAACTTGGGAAGCAAAGAACTCTACGATGGCCTCATTTCAAAGAGCTTTTGCACAGAAACTGTCTGGGTATGTAATCTTATATTGATTTGTCTGATATAAGTAGAAATTAAGTTTACAGAGAGTAATTTTTGCCCCGGGCCTGTAGTCTCATGTTCTCAGATTATTTTTCATTCATCTACACACCTGTACAACCGTTCCAAGTGCTAGTAGAAGTATTGTGTCTCTTCTTGCCCATCAGATGAGAGGCATACTACGGGATGGACATGCTATGACACAGACCACGTGCATCTAATCTAGCAGATGTTTCATTGCTACGAAATAGAAAATGACAGTAAAACACTCATGTTGAAAAAAAAAGAAGAAAAAAAATAGGAGCTCTATGAAACAGGACTCTGGCCCCCATTCCATAAAGAACTTTGTGCTATGTGTTTTGCATTTTTCAAAATTTACTGATACAGGTACCTACCCCAAGGAATAATAGGTAGGTACCTACAGAAAAAAAAACAGCAAATGTCTACATTTGTTTTCTAAAAGACAACCTTGGTGAGAATTGTATTTCTTAACACATGATGTAAATCATGTCCAGCAGAGGTACCTATCTGTGATTCAACAACAACATTGTTATAAAGCTTGATATTGAGTAATGTGTACATTTGTTTACATAGAACAAAGAGTTTACTTTTTACATTATAATCAAATTTTCCTTTGTCTTTGTTACTGTAGGCAAAATGCAGCTGATGTACGGAGACAAGTCAGTTCTGTGTCTGGAGAACTTCCCAAAAGTGAAAGCAGGATGTCTTTTATCTTCACATCAGTAAGTTCCAAGTTCTAGTTTTAGTGTACCTATACAGCTATGGAGTTGATTGCATTTTAATTAAAATATGTAATAATAAAAATGATAATGATAACATTCCTTAGGAGGTACCTACCTTAAGACTTATGATTGTGATACATTTGCCTCAGCTACCCAAAAGTGAAAGCAGGATGTCTTTTATCTACACATCAGTAAGTTCCAAGTTCCAGTTTTAGTGTACCTAACTACCTATACAGCTATGGTCCTGTGGAGTTGGTTGCATTTCAATTAAAATATGTACCTAATAATAAAAATGATAATGATAACATTCTTTAGGAGGTACCTACCTAAAGACTTATGATTGTGATACATTTGCCTCATATGGCATGCCTATTTATTATCAAATTATCATTAATTACAAAATATTATAATATCTTAACCCAAAAGTGAGAGCAGGATGTCTTTTATCTTCACATCAGTAAGTTCCAAGTTCCAGTTTTAGTGTACCTAACTACCTATACAGCTATGGAGTTGGTTGCGTTTCATTTAAAATATGTAATAATAAAAATGATAATGATAACATTCCTTAGGAGGTACCTACCTTAAGACTTATGATTGTGATACATTTGCCTCATATGACATGCCTATTTATTATCAAATTATCATTAATTACAAAATATTATAATATCTTATGAGATGCTCCAAATTTTTGGAGGGCCCAGGCCCCCTTGCCCCCCCTAACTATGGCCTGCAACCCACCTCATACAATATTCATAACATTAGCTACTTATGTAGGAACCATTTTGTGCCTCTTCTTGAAAAAAAATTGTAATATAGAGGAAAAAGTGTTCCCTAAACTTTACCTAAGTTTCTATTAGTAACTAGCCGAAATCCTTAAGGCATGGCCGTTCATGTCACACATCCATTTAGTGGTCTTGCTTGGTGTAGCTTAACAAAAACAAACCGGAAAATAGCCTATAACCTTCAAGGGAGTGCAAGCAATAAGTTGACAAAGTTTCATAGTAATTGGATGAGTGGTTTGGCCAGGCATAAAGTTCAAACACACACACACACACACACACACACACACACACACACATTCATTTTTATATATTTTAGTAAAGTAATTTTCCTGATAAGAGTAGTGAGTTATAAGCTTATAAGTTATAACACATTCATTTTTATATATTTTAGTAAAGTAATTTTCCTGATAAGAGTAGTGAGTTATAAGCTTATAAGTTATAAGGCATAAAAGTTTACCTACCTATTAAAATATGAATGAATAATTGGTTAGTTTTCCAAGGCTTGAGTAACAATTTTCCATTTCCCCATTACTTTCAGATCACAGATGTAGTAGACCCTATTGACTATGAAGATTTTATTCTTCAACAGTCTCTCCTCATAGATAGAGATCCCCTCAAACATCTTCTGGAATTTCCTGTTGATGACATCCAGGTATGTGTCCTTCCAAGGAAAATTAGAACTGTGAAACCTCTTCTTCCCAAAGAACCACTCTCTGAGTTAGAACCTCATGTTAGAGAGTGTATAGAATGTTATACACGGAATTGGATTTATGTAGACTACAGATACAGACATTTCTCTACAAGTTCTTGGTTCATTGATAGAACCACTTTGGCTTCAAACCTTCCCAGGCAAGAGTTTGAAGTTGACATGACACCTTTACCCAATGGAAGAGTTAGTCCTCAACCAAGTTACAAATCACAGAGCTCTAGAGATTCCAGAGTTTCTTCCTCAGGGGGAGATACACCTCGAGGTAGTTGGGCAAGTTTTGATCTTCTCAATTCTGTGAGTGATCCATTGATAGTGTCTTTACTAGAGAGGATACCATCAGAGACAATAGATCAGCTCAATGAAGTGACAAGACAAGAAGGAAGACAAGATGTGTTATTCTCTCTCTATTCAACATATCAGGATGATGAACCTGTGGAGAAACGTTGCATTCCTAATCTCCCATGTGAACCTCTAGGTCATAGAATACTCATCAAGTGTTTACAACTCAAACTTGAGTTGGATGTTGAACCAATGTTTGCAACACTTGCCTTGTATGACTGTCGAGAGAGGAAGAAAGTCTCAGAAAACTTTTACTTTGATATGAACTCTGAAAACAACAGACACATGCTATCTCCTCACATCCCTTATGTAGACTGTAGCACTACCAGCCATGCCTGTATACTTAATATTACTCATGCTAGTCCAGATCTATTCCTTGTTATTAAACTAGACAAAGTACTACAAGGTGATATCAATGAGTGTGCCGAACCTTACATGAAAGATGAGAGGAATATTGAAAAAGTGCGTCAGAATGCAGCACAATCATGTGAACGACTAGGAAAGTATAGAATGCCGTTTGCATGGACAGCAGTATACTTAATGAATGTTATTAATGGTGTCAGTAATATAGATGGTGACTGTGATAGTCAAAGTTCAAACAGTTTGGATAGAAAATCCAGTGGGGGTGCATTTGATCAGTTGAGAAAACGTGCTAGTGACTCTAGTACACTGACTAGACGTGGCTCTCTTGAGAGACGAAGTAATTCTTCAGATAAGAGAGTAAGCTGGAATTTGGATGATTTGGATTCGTTTCGTCCTGTCACCCTCACTGTGTCTAGTTTCTTCAAGCAAGAAAGTGACAAACTTCGTGATGAAGATTTGTACAAATTTCTGCAAGACCTCAAAAAACCTTGTTCATTGTTGAAGAAACTGAAAAGTATCCCTGGTTGTTTGAAACTTGATATCTCCCCCTGTCCTGATGAAGTCAAGTGGTGCTTGACACCTGAGCTTGCTGAGATTGTACCTCGCATTGGTGATAAAGGTAGACCCATCAAAGAAATTCTCGAATTCCCACTACGTGAAACAAATCTACCCCACTACCTGTATAGAAATCTTTTGTTTGTTTATCCTAAAGAAATAAACTTCACTGGAAGAACTGGATCAGCTAGGAATCTTACTGTCAAAGTTCAACTCATGTATGGAGAAACGCCTGAGAGTGCCCTCCCTGCAATATTTGGTAAATCTTCTTGTCCTGAATTCACCACAGAAGCATACACGAGTGTCATTTATCATAACAAGTGTCCTTATGTCTCTGATGAGATCAAGATTCAACTCCCACCTACTCTAGAGGATAAGCACCATCTCTTATTCACATTTTATCATATCAGTTGCCAGAAGAAGCTTGAACAGAACACTGTAGAAACTCCTGTAGGTTATACATGGCTTCCTCTATTGAAAGATGGTCAACTTCAATTAAATGATTTCTGTTTGCCTGTCACTCTTGAGGCTCCTCCGCCAAATTATTCCTACATCACACCTGATGTATTACTTCCGGGACTCAAATGGGTGGACAATCATAAGTCCATCTTCAATGTTGTCCTGTCTGCTGCATCCTCTATACATCCTCAGGACACGCATATTCATGAGTTCCTTTCTATTTGCGACAAACTAGAAACAGGCGGTGTAGTATCCAATAGATTACCAGAGATCAACTTTGAGGCAGAATTGAGACAGAAAATATTGAACCTTGTCAATTGTAAATTAGAGCCTCTCATCAAATTTTTAACAATTATTCTGAACAAACTGATTTATCTAATGACTCAGCCACTTTGTATGAATGGACAGTCCCTGTGTATCAGTCAAACCGTATTCGAAGTTATAGGGCTGATTATCAAGTTTGTGTCAGCATTCTCTGAAGATGAATCGGATGCTTGTGGTAGACATCCTCTCCTCACCTCCTATGTCACTTATCAGTGTTGTATCCCTCATCCTGACTTGGAACAGAAACGTTCCAACATGCAGCGACAGAAAAGTTCAAGCAATCCTGATCTACAATTAGATATAGAAGTTCAAGCATACAACGCGCGAGGTCTAGATAGAACTTGTAGTATGAAAGCTGGACAATGTGCGGATAACTTTGCTTCCGGTTCCAAATTAAACCTTTGTAAGATTCTGCACGAGGAGATAGGATTACAGTGGGTAGTATCAAGCAGTACAGCGCGGGAGAATGCCATGTCACATGCATGGTTCTTCTTTGATCTCATGGCGAAGAGTATGGTGGAACATTTGTCCATAACGGAAACTATGGATTCCCCTAGGAAGATGAGATTCTCAGATCAGTACATGGAAGATATAGCTACTCTGGTGACATCATTCACCTCGGATATCATTGCCTACTGTCACAAGGATTACAAATTAACCAGAAGTATGAATACTAGTCTTGCGTTCTTCTTGTTTGATTTGTTTTCGTTTGCTGATAGAAGCTTTGTGTTTTTACTGATCAAAACATATTATAAACATGTGACAGCCAAGATTTCTTCTCTACCAGACTCAATAGCGCTTTCCAATTTGAAATTGGAATTTCTACGTGTGGTGTGTAGTCATGAACATTTCGTTCCATTGAATTTACCGTTTGGTACGGTGTTCACTGCAAACTCTTCCTCTACCTCCCCTTCCCCATCTACCAATTCTTCCACCAGTCAGTCATCCTATATGTCAAGTCTTATTTCAAAAGATAAATCTCCGTTCGCCGAGTTATCTCTGGAATTTAAACAGCAGCACTATCTCGTGGGACTTATACTGAGTGAGTTTGCTGCAATGATAGAGGTTCAGAACCACAACTTCCACAATAGGATTGTGACATTGATAACAGATCTAATGGCAAGTCATGATTGTGATGCGAGGTTTGTGGAACCAGAAGCCAAAGCCCGTGTGGCTGCCTTATACTTACCTTACATTGCTCTCACCATGGATATGTTGCCAAACTTACACTCTGGTAATGATGTTTCCCGAATAATCAATCCTACGAGTGAGGAAAGTGTAGAGAGTGGGCTTAATCAAAGTGTTGCCATGGCTATAGCTGGAACCTCCATGTTCGGTATCAAAACAGACAACTATAAACTATTCCAGCAAACAAGAAAGGTAAACCTAAGTATGGACAACACCAAAAATATTCTAATCTGTTTCCTGTGGATTCTGAAGAACATGGATAAAGATATTTTGAAACAATGGTGGGCTGAAATGCCTGTATCGCGATTGAATCAACTTTTACAGGTATTAGGTCTCTGTGTGTCCTGTTTTGAGTACAAGGGAAAAACAAAAGTTAAACCAGTCGCTTCAGTTTCACAAAAATTCGCAAATAAAACTGTCGATATGAAATCAAAACTCGAAGACGTTATCCTAGGACAAGGATCTGCTCGAAGTGAAATGATGCAAAGACGAAAAGACAAAAATCTAGGAATGGATAAACTAAGGTGGAGAAAAGATCAAATGATTTATAAATCCACATTGGACATGTCAGAGAAACCCAAAACTAAATTAGAAAGAAATTTGAACTTGGAAGGTAATCTAGCTACTGAGGTAAGTTTCACGATTTTGAACACGTTAGAACTGATAGTCCAAGTTGTTCAACAATGTGACCATCTCCATGGTTTACTTGGTTCTGTTATGAAAATTCTACTTCATGCATTCTCCTGTAACCAAAGCACTGCTGTTATGCAAAGTATGTTTTCTACACAGAGATCACTGGTTTTCAAGTTTCCAAACTTGTTGTTTGACGAGGAAACAGAGCAGTGTGCTGACCTCTGCTTGCAATTATTGAAACACTCTAGCTCTAATCTAAGTCTAATCAGAACCAACTCCGCTGCCTCACTCTACTTACTCATGCGTCAAAACTTTGAAATTGGTAATAACTTTGCACGAGTTAAAATGCAAGTCACTATGTCACTCAGCTCTCTCGTAGGAACTAGTCAATCCTTCAATGAAACTTCACTGAGGAGATCTCTCAAGACAATACTATTATACTCTGAGCAAGATAGAGAACTAGAGGATACCACATTCCCAGAACAAGTCAAGGATCTTGTGTTTAATCTTCATATGATCCTATCTGATACAGTGAAGATGAAAGAGTTCCAGGAAGATCCTGAGATGCTTCTGGATCTAATGTATAGAATCGCGAAGGGTTATCAGAATTCTCCTAACCTGAGATTAACATGGTTAGCGAATATGGCACAGAAACATATGGAGAGGAATAACCATACAGAGGCAGGTATGTGCTTGGTACATAGTGCTGCATTAGTAGCTGAATATCTACATATGATAGAAGAGCAACCTTACCTCCCCCTAGGCGCTGTCAGTCTGGAGTTTATTTCACCCAACTGTCTGGAAGAGTGTGCTGTTTCTGATGACGTTCTTAGTCCAGAACAAGAAGGTGTCTGTCTAGGAAAAGATTTTACAGAGAGTGGCTTTGTATGTCTCTTGGAACATGCTGCTAGTTCGTTCTATACAGCAGGGATGTACGAGACCGTAAACAATGTCTATAAAGTTATCTTTCCTATCGTTGAGAAATCTCGCGACTATAAGAAGCTTTCCAACATCCACAGTAAACTACATGATGCTTACGTTAAACTCTATCAAATCCAAGGAAAACGAGTGTTTGGTACTTACTTCCGTGTGGGCTTCTATGGTATGAAATTTGGAGACTTGAATAACGAAGAGTTCATTTATAAAGAACCAACCTTGACAAAGTTACCAGAAATTTTCAGCCGTCTAGAAAACTTCTACGCTGAAAGGTTTGGTGTAAATAACATCATGATCATCAAAGACTCGAACCCAGTAGACACCATGTCCCTAGACCCAGACATAGCTTACATCCAAATCACCTATGTAGAACCTTACTTTGAAAATTATGAGAAACGATACCGGGAAACTCATTTTGAACAGAATTTCAATATCAAAACATTTATGTATGCAACACCCTTCACTACAACAGGGAAAGCACATGGAGAGTTGCATGAACAGTATAAAAGGAAAACCATTCTTACCACTGCAACACACTTCCCCTATGTGAAAACTAGAATCCAGGTTGTGGATAGAAAGCAAATCATATTGACACCGATTGAGGTAGCCATAGAAGATATCCAGAAGAAAACTCAAGAACTTTCCAACTCCATCAGACAAGAACCGCCTGACCCTAAGATCTTGCAAATGGTATTGCAAGGCTGTATAGGCACAACAGTTAACCAAGGTCCAATGGAAATGGCAGTGGTGTTCTTATCAGATCTGTTGGATGGGGAAAAATCTCCAACAAAATTACAAAACAAATTGAGACTTTGTTTTAAAGATTTCTCCAAGAAATGTTGTGATGCTCTACGGAAGAATAAGACTCTTATCGGTCCTGATCAAAAAGATTATCAGAAAGAGCTGGAGAGAAATTATCATAGGTTTACTGATAAGTTAATGCCTCTCATAACATTCAAACATATTGATAAACTGATGCCTAATGCCAGGAACTTGAAGTAAACTCTGAAACTATCAGTGCTACATTCCTCCAATCCTCCATTCGCGATATTCGCTAAATTTCAATCATACTTGCGAGTCTCATTTCAACTTTGCTAATTGCAGCCATACACACTGTAGTGTCTTTTTACATTTCATGCCTTGGTGAGTTGAAATTTCATATCTGAATTTTCTCCTTAGCACAACCAAAATCTTGTTTATCCAGGATAATCGAATTATTTTGTACTAAAGTGCTTTATTTGCAGTACCAACAAAACTTTGTTTCAAGTATGCTTATTATTTGTTCTCAGGGCTTTTGGATACAAACATAATTTAAGATTAAACGGATATAAAGAAGAATGTAACTATGCATTTTATACAGATATATGCATGAATTGTATAGGGGTATGACATTGCATAAATTTATTAGTAGTTCTCGTAATATGAAGCTAAACATGCGTGTGCCCATAATTTTACCATCGTAGATATGTAGAATTAATTATCTACAATAATGAAATTATGACCGTCTGTTATTTACTCATCATGTTTACTAGCACGTGTTGAATGCTACGCTAAATCTTCATGCAACCACATGTAGTTAATTATAGTTAATTATATATAATTAACTGATAATTATCAGCCTCTAAAATAGTGGTCTTCATATTTTTATATTTTCTACCTCTAAATATAAGCTTTCATTTAATAGGTATAACCAAAGACTTTTTCGTATTACTTTATTCTTTTAGTTGTAAGTCTGATTTTTTTTTTTATTCCGCCGATCTTCTTTAAAATTAGGGCAAATTTCTAGCTATACACTGATATTTGAAGATGTAGATTTTCTTTATTTTTTGACACTTTTGTACTAATTTAATTCCTGTCTTTTGAAATTTTCAATGTAAGTATTTACGTTAAGCGTTCACTCTTTTTTTAGTCCGAAAAAATTATAATATGTAGGTAGATATTTGTTTTACATTTTTTACATATGAAATAAAAATGAAGTAGTCCCTTGCACCTTGCTTGTCTGCGAACAAATTATATCCGTAGACTTGAGAATATTTCACCTTCTACTTAAAATAAATATATTTTATTTAATTATTCTTTTAGAAACTTTTGTGTTTTTTTCCCCAATTTTCATCAGATGTTTTAAATTTTACCCATGTTCTATGATAACCTTATATTAAATTTCTTCCTCCTTCTCCCATCCTAATGGCGAGAAACAACTGAAATATCCCAGCTGAAATGGAGGAAATCAGTAGATAACCGAGAGACAAAAAGAAAATGAAATAAAAACTCCTTGTGTTTTATAGGAGAAAGGTTTGAGATATAAAGTTATATAACCACGGAAAAGGAACAGAAAAAGGGTGAAGGTAAAATATGTATATTTATCTATTATTATTTCCAGTGCGAAATATACAATAAATGATAGGATTAGCCGCTGAGTTGAGGGGTGCCAGACTTTGTATCAACGTGGCAACAGCGATATAGTTTTGAGTTCGTGGAATGTAACCATAGACTTGAAGGAGATCAAAAACAATGTAGGGGCTCCAGCACAGGACAAATGCTGAAATCAGAGAAAAAAGGAAGGAATATTATGAGAGAGTCCTCAGATTGCTGGAGTCAGACTTTTTCGTATTGAGAGCGTTCGTCACTTGGATGAAAATCTGTTTGTGACGGTTCGGTCTAGGCACAAAACAGCTTCAAAACTTATCTAAATCTCATCTCACCACGGTGTCGAAAGTTTTTCAGTTCGATATAGAAATAAAGCTTGGACCTCTTGAACTAGTGTGATGGCCGATGACCATTTCGCTACAGATTATGTATTATTAGGTATACTTAACACAGGCTGTACGCTGCACAGTAATAGACCATGGAACATTTTAAACGTACAACTCCCACTCACAGTTTTTGAGGATGATAGTTTTTATTCAGCTCATTTTTTCCTGTTGCGTAATCTGTATCCTGTCTCTCACTTGTCGCGTCATTTCACTCTCTTCTCTATATTATAACAGGGCCTTACGAAATTCCTTTATTCCGTCTAGTATTTAGGACTGTTAAACCCCAGTGTTTACTCTTCCTAACCAAATACTGCCGTCTCTTTTAAAGTCTAGCTAATGTTGCTGTCTCTTAGGCCAGCCATTCACTATCAGGTAGAAGTAGACCACCCCAGTGTTTACTCTTCCTAACCAAACACTGCCGTCTCTTTTAAAGTCCAGCTAATGTTGCTGTCTCTTAGGCCAGCCATTCACTATCAGGTAGAAGTAGACCTGACAGGTACTGCTGAAAAGGTCCGCCTCTCAGATCTACCTGATGAGCACACACGCTGTCAGGCAGACCTGTTGGGTACACCTGTTCAGGTAGACCTTCAGATGTACCTATCAGGTCTACCTGATAGTGAGTGGCTGGCCTTACATAAAGTTCAGTTATTGTTGCTGTCTCTATCATAAATTTTAGCTATTTGCTATCTCTCCTTTGAAGTCTACCTGATGAGCACACACGCTGTCAGGCAGACCTGATGGGTACACCTGTTCAGGTAGACCTTCAGATGTACCTATGGTCTACGTGATAGTGAGTGGCTGGCCTTACATAAAGTTCAGTTATTGTTGCTGTCTCTATCATAAATTTTAGCTATTTGCTATCTCCTTTGAAAGATCAGCAGCAGTTTGATTGTTTTGTATAAAAGCGTCCCTGTATATGTTTTTGTCTTTTGCTTGACATGGCTGGTAGCATCCTTATTTAAATTGTATCTCATCTGTCTCTTTCCCGCTCTACGTAAAAAATAGGGTGATAGGGGCGAGATTCCCCCCCCCCAAGAAAAAAAGAAAAAGTGTACCTAGGTTTTCTTAGCGCTAAAACTTGGTATGTTTTCTTTCCCAATGAAGCTTATCTGAGGGAAATCAATTATGCTCCTTTCTGTTTTAACGCAGAAAGTGTTAGCTTTTTTTTTTTTCAAGGGGGAGGGAATAGTGTACAAATCTTAGATATTTAGTGTTATTAGCGGTACAACTTGGTATTTTAACCAGTGTTCACATTTACCTCTCTAAGTGGGAATAGGAAAATGGCAACCTCTTTAACTGGGAAACCTGGAAAAAATTGTCGGCTCCTTGTTGGATTCCCACTTAGACAGGTTCGACTGTATCTCCATACGTGTAGAGGTAGATGTTGTTGAAGGCGGGGTCATCCGAAAAGGGCAGGATTTTACTACTAAAGTGCCTTGGTGAGTTGAAATTTCATCTCTGAATTTTCTCCTTAGCACAACCAAAATCTTGTTTATCCAGGATAATCGAATTATTTTGTACTAAAGTGCTTTATTCGCAGTACCAACAAAACTTTGTTTCAAGTATGGTTATTATTTGTCCTCAGGGCTTTTGGATACAAACATAATTTAAGATTAAACGGATATAAAAAAGAATGTAACTATGCATTTATACAGATATATGCATGAATTGTATAGGGGTATGACATTGCATAAATTTATTAGTAGTTCTCGTAATATGAAGCTAAACATGCGTGTGCCCATAATTTTACCATCGTAGATATGTAGAATTAATTATCTACAATAATGAAATTATGACCGTCTGTTATTTACTCATCATGTTTACTAGCACGTGTTGAATGCTACGCTAAATCTTCATGCAACCACATGTAGTTAATTATTATAATTAACTGATAATTATCAGTCTCTAAAATAGTGGTCTTCATATTTTTATATTTTCTACCTCTAAATATAAGCTTTCATTTAATAGGTATAACCAAAGACTTTTTTGTATATGTTTACTCTAGCACGTGTTGAATGTTACGCTAAATCTTCATGCAACCACATGTAGTTAATTATATATAATTAACTGATAATTATCAGCCTCTAAAATAGTGGTCTTCATATTTTTATATTTTCTACCTCTAAATATAAGCTTTCATTTAATAGGTATAACCAAAGACTTTTTCGTATTACTTTATTCTTTTAGTTGTAAGTCTGATTTTTTTTTTTATTCCGCCGATCTTCTTTAAAATTAGGGCAAATTTCTAGCTATACACTGATATTTGAAGATGTAGATTTTCTTTATTTTTTGACACTTTTGTACTAATTTAATTCCTGTCTTTTGAAATTTTCAATGTAAGTATTTACGTTAAGCGTTCACTCTTTTTTTAGTCCGAAAAAATTATAATATGTAGGTAGATATTTGTTTTACATTTTTTACATATGAAATAAAAATGAAGTAGTCCCTTGCACCTTGCTTGTCTGCGAACAAATTATATCCGTAGACTTGAGAATATTTCACCTTCTACTTAAAATAAATATATTTTATTTAATTATTCTTTTAGAAACTTTTGTGTTTTTTTTTCCAATTTTCATCAGATGTTTTAAATTTTACCCATGTTCTGTGATAACCTTATATTAAATTTCTTCCTCCTTCTCCCATCCTAATGGCGAGAAAAACTGAAATATCCCAGCTGAAATGGAGGAAATCAGTAGATAACCGAGAGACAAAAAGAAAATGAAATAAAAACTCCTTGTGTTTTATAGGAGAAAGGTTTGAGATATAAAGTTATATAACCACGGAAAAGGAACAGAAAAAGGGTGAAGGTAAAATATGTATATTTATCTATTATTATTTCCAGTGCGAAATATACAATAAATGATAGGATTAGCCGCTGAGTTGAGGGGTGCCAGACTTTGTATCAACGTGGCAACAGCGATATAGTTTTGAGTTCGTGGAATGTAACCATAGACTTGAAGGAGATCAAAAACAATGTAGGGGCTCCAGCACAGGACAAATGCTGAAATCAGAGAAAAAAGGAAGGAATATTATGAGAGAGTCCTCAGATTGCTGGAGTCAGACTTTTTCGTATTGAGAGCGTTCGTCACTTGGATGAAAATCTGTTTGTGACGGTTCGGTCTAGGCACAAAACAGCTTCAAAAACTTATCTAACCCGTTAGTTAGCGCCACTGTGCAAGCGCGCTAGCTGCTTAGAAACGTATGCGCACAAACACATTAATGCGTTGCCTGCGAGGGAGCTTTGCTTGGGACATTTGATGTGACGTCATCGCCTACGGGAGCGTATGCCGTGACGTCAAAGTTCACGATTTACCGGTATTTTTTACGATTTATCTCAGGATCTAGAAGTCGTAGAAGAAAAAGAAAAAATCCGTTGGTCCTCATTTTTCCTGCTCTATGACTTTGAAACATCAGCCAAGTAAGCGCAACTGATCTATTTGTAGATAGTAGATACCTCGTAGGTACTTGTTATAATGTAGGAAGGTTTCTAGTTACTAGAACTGAAGACTACTGAACTTCAAGTTAAAGGTGTTCTTACACCTGATTTAGACACCTAAAAAAACTTATCTAAATCTCATCTCATCACGCTGTCGAAAGTTTTTCAGTCCGATATAGAAATAAAGCTTGGACCTCTTGAACTAGTGTGATGGCCGATGACCATTTCGCTATAGATTATGTATTATTAGGTATACTTAACACAGGCTGTACGCTGCACAGTAATACACCATGGAACATTTTAAACGTACAACTCCCACTCACAGTTTTTGAGGATGATATTTTTTATTCAGCTCATTTTTTCCTGTTGCGTAATCTGTATCCTGTCTCTCACTTGTCGCGTCATTTCACTCTCTTCTCTATATTATAACAGGGCCTTACGAAATTCCTTTATTCTGTCTAGTATTTAGGACTGTTACACCCCAGTGTTTACTGTTCCTAACCAAATACTGCCGTCTCTTTTAAAGTCTAGCTAATGTTGCTGTCTCTTAGGCCAGCCATTCACTATCAGGTAGAAGTAGACCTGACAGGTACTGCTGAAAAGGTCCGCCTCTCAGGTCTACCTGATGAGCACACACGCTGTCAGGCAGACCTGTTGGGTACACCTGTTCAGGTAGACCTTCAGATGTACCTATCAGGTCTGTCTCATCCTGTAAGTCAGTGTAAGTAAATAGCATTATAGAAACCTAAATAATCTTGTATTCAACTAAAAAGCGTAGATATAAAATACGGCAATATTTATCTAATGAAATCAGAATTCAGAATATGTACTTGTCACAAAGTCCATTTTGATCTGACGTTTTTTGTGAGAGATTTTGGTACAATTTTGTTACCTAAATGATTATCTCTGCATATCTGGTAGGTACTTGTTTCTAGCAGTGCACAATTTTAATGAGGAACAATAAGTAAACAACATTAAGGTGCTTGCAATATGGAGAACGAAAACTAATGGGATGAAAGCAAACACCGTAATAAAGAAAATGTTTAGAAGACAAGAAGAATAATTACATCACGAAGAAGTAGGTAGGTAAGGATGAAAGGGATACAAACAAAATAGAAAATGCTGATAATACAGAAAAAATAAACAAAAGCAGGATAGAGACAGGAAGCTTACAAGATGTTATTCAATCATTAATTAATTCTTCTGGAAAGGAAAAATAATGGAGCTGGAATAGATTACGAAGATCCTAATCTCACGTCATTATAGTAATAATAATTTACTTATTAAAATCTCTAAAGGCCCAATGTTCAAATCTTTGGACATTATATTTGCAGTTCTTGAAGCCCAGCAAAGTACGTAGAGCCAATCCAATATTGTCCAAAATTTTGGACAATGGGCTTATAAGCCTACAAAATCTCCAAATTCCTTGGGCATATTTTTTTAAAGTGCTTAAAAAAAGTTTTTTTTTCCAAGAAAAAAGAAAGAGCACTTACTATAAAGTTTACTTTTGGCCCATATCGTTGTGATAATGAGAATGTAACAGATGGAGATAATCACTGCAGGAATGACAAACAGGGCTAGTGCCACCAGGGACATGTACAATTGCCATTGCCAGGGTTTCTCAAACTCTATCCAGCACTGGGAAGTGCCCTGAACTAGACGCACGTGGAATAACACTGCGATGGGTATGGACAGGATAAAGGATATTAGCCAGGCTATTCCTACTAGCCAGCGAGCCCTTCGCCCTGTGAACAGATGAAATTAGGATCTCGATTAGTTGAAAAATTAGGGCGATTGATTAAAATTGTTTATTGAAGAAAGATACAAGAGAAAGGCCTGAGGTCTGCGGTGTTTAATCGTACCTAACGTATATTTTTAGGAAGACGAATTGGAACAAAACAGCGCAGGAAAAGTGAGGTATCCTCGGACATCCTGTATACAATATAGCTAACACACTTTTCCTCTTCCTCTTCCTCAACAGAAAATTTCCTGGTGCCTTTTTCTGCCGTTTTATTTGCTTGACTGAGAAAATCTCGAAAAGTAAAACAACATGAACTAAAAGCATTTAAAAAAGACTTCAGATAAATATTATTTTCGCCGAAATTCGATATTATTTATAGCCCATCTCACACTCGAACTTCCACCCTCCCCTTGTTTCCCTCCCATGCTAGATTGTTCTAAAATAAAATTCGAAACAATATCAAATATATTGAGGCTTGGGGCATTTTCAAGGATAATAAACCGGGGCCTGTATCTACATTTGTAACTTAGGAGTGTGTTATCCAAAGAGTCATAATTTTCAAACTTTTCTGGTCTGTTTAGTTTCCAAGTTATGTAACTTCCTGAATTCGGAAGGCTTTGCTTCTGTAGGATATTTTTTTATTGTATTTTCCGTTTTGCCTTAGTTTTTATTTTGACTTTTAGTATAGAACAAATACAATAATACCTACGTATTGTATCGACCGGTTGGACATACGACAGCGAAAATAATTTAGGAGCCTATGTATGTTTTACATTTGTTTGTTATATTATTAGATTTCTTTTATTTAAGTTAAATTTAAGTGAAATAACTTTCATAATAGGTACAAAATGGTACACATACCAAGTACCTACGTCTGAAGAAAATAAAACAAAATAATGTTTTCTTGCACATTGCATAACTAATATTATTCCAGGGGTTCATAAAAAATTGTGACGGTTTGACTCTCGAATGAAGACGTTAATTAAATTTTTCGACAGTTGTTACGTTTCATAATAAAAATTTTTGCCTGCAAACATAACTATGTAGGTATTTACATAGGTAATAGTGTAATAGGTATTTCAATGGGAGTTCCATTCTAAAGTCCTTGTTATGAAATAGGGATAGGTACCGGGATGGTCATGCTACGACACAGAAACGTAAATTTCAAAGGAATCTTGTCTCTCTCTCTCTCTCCCTTCATCTCTCTCTTTCTCTTTAAAAATGAAATCCATTAGTTTTCTTTATTTTTATCTACCCACAGGCACATACCTACCTACTTTAAATTGAAAACGATCGTCTTTTGTACTGCTGATTGCGCATTGTTAATGCAAAGGTAATAAGTTAACTTAATGTAACTCTGTATTATGTTCCTACATTCCAAGCACAAGCATACCTATAGGTTTCAAATTCTCTTTGTAATACAGATAGGATGAGCATTTCCAGTTTCTACTATCGCATCCGTTTACTTAAACTTCTGCATCTATTGTTCTTTAAAACAAAGATCTCTCTTCTTCTTCTTCTTCTTCTTTCCTACCTCTTTCTCCCCCCTCCCTCTCTTCTTTCCTCCCTCCCTAATTTTTCTCTCTCCCTTTCTTAAAATAATGTTTTCTTGCACATTGCATAACTAATATTATTCCAGGGGTTCATAAAAAATATTTTGACGGTTCGACTCTCGGATGAAGACGTTAATTAAATTTTACGACAGTTGTTACGTTTTAAAATGAAAATTTTTGCCTGAAAACATAACTGTGTAGGTATTTACATAGGTAATAGGTATTTCAATGGGAGTTCCATTCTAAAGTCCTTGTTATGAAATAGGGATAGGTACCGGGATGGTCATGCTATGACACAGAAACGTAAATTTCAAAGGAATATTGTCTCTCTCTCTTTCTCTTTAAAAATGAAATCCATTAGTTTTCTTTATTTGTATTTACCCACAGGCACATACCTACCTACTTTAAATTGAAAACGATCGTCTTTTGTACTGCTGATTGCGCATTGTTAATGCAAAGGTAATAAGTTAACTTAATGTAACTCTGTATTATGTTCCTACATTCCAAGCACAAGCATACCTATAGGTTTCAATATCTCTTTGTAATACAGATAGGATGAGCATTTCCACTATCGTATCCGTTCACTTCTGCATCTATTGTTCTTTAAAACAAAGATCTCTCTTCTGCATCTATTGGTCTTTAAAACAAAGATCTCTCCTCTTCTTCTTCTTCTTCTTCTTCTTCTTCTTTCCTACCTCTTTCTTCCCCCTCCCTCTCTTCTTTCCTCCCTCCCTAATTTTTCTCTCTCCCTTTCTTCTCTTTCTTTGGTATCATTCCTTATTATTGTGTATAATTGTATTTTCCGTTTTGCCTTAGTTTTTATTTTGACTTTTAGTATAGAACAAATACAATAATACCTACGTATTGTATCGACCGGTTGGACATACGACAGCGAAAATAATTTAGGAGCCTATGTATGTTTTACATTTGTTTGTTATATTATTAGATTTCTTTTATTTAAGTTAAATTTAAGTGAAATAACTTTCATAATAGGTACAAAATGGTACACATACCAAGTACCTACGTCTGAAGAAAATAAAATAAAATAATGTTTTCTTGCACATTGCATAACTAATATTATTCCAGGGGTTCATAAAAAATTGTGACGGTTTGACCACTATGACTTTGAAACATCACCCAAGTAAGCGCAACTGATCTATTTGTAGATAGTAGATACCTCGTAGGTACTTGTTATGTAGGAAGGTTTCTAGTTACTAGAACTGAAGACTACTGAACTTCAAGTTAAAGGTGTTCTTACACCTGATTTAGACACCTAAAAAAAACCTACCCATCGTTTTTCGCTAACTTTCTTTTGACATAATATGTACATTATAAATTATAACATAGGAAGTTCTATCAAGGAACCTACCCATCGTTTTTCGCTAACTTTCTTTTGACATAATATGTACATTATAAATTATAACATAGGAAGTTCTATCAAGGAAGTCCTATCTGTCCTATATTGTGCCCTTATGTTTGAACAAACCATACAAAAATGTTTATACGTTTCACGAACTACATTGTAATGTTTTCTGCTATGTTTGCAGATAAGTTAATGAAAAAATTCTCGAACATCCTGAAAAAACGTTTCCGTCGAGAAAAAAAAAAAAAAGCTCGCATTGTAAGATTAAGATAAGGTTGTTTTTATTTTCCTTGTTGGAATAATTGTCTTCGATGAGGGTACCTAGGTATACGAGTATCAAAATTCTACAAAAGTAGGTATTAGTAAAGTAGGTTAGTAGAAATATGAGTAGGTAGTCACTGAGAAACTGAAATTTCTTAACTATGGGTACCTACTACAAAAAGTTATGAAATCCCACAAAAAATACCTCTTTGTGGTAGGAGTTCCCTGCCAATGATATAGAAGAAATGATAGGAACTCTTGTTTGAGCCTTGCCTGAATGGACAAGTCGAATATGTGATTATCTGATTATGAAACGCTGTCTTCTCTACCTCCTTTTATCCCAACAAATTGCCTACGCCTACAGTATTGCTTTTTATTATTTGTTTATCTATACTCCTTCAGGTATTACCTAGTGTTCTTTCCCTTTATTGCACTCCTCTTTCCTCTTATCTCACCTCTGCTTCATTGTATTGGCTGCGTGCTTCAAATCGGAGTAACCATACACCCCCCAGTTGGTACATAGGAAAATACAACGTAATATTAACTCGATGTTTTTACTTTTTTACATCTTGTTTTATTTAGAACAGTAATACAAGCTGTACTCGTAGGTACTACAATTACTACATTTTAAGTTTCAAATGTCGAGATATAAGTTTTGTGATTAACTTATTGTAACATTATACTTTATTACCTACACATATAAAGAGATATAAAGTTCGTCTTCAACTAGCATGGGAGTAGGTTACAGGGTGAACAAAAATAAATAATAGAAATGTAACAAAAGATCCCAGAAAAAAATCAACTTCAATTTTTTTTTGTCTCATCCTGTAAGTCAGTGTAAGTAAATAGCATTATAGAAACCTAAATAATCTTGTATTCAACTAAAAAGCGTAGATATAAAATACGGCAATATTTATCTAATGAAATCAGAATTCAGAATATGTACTTGTCACAAAGTCCATTTTGATCTGACGGCTTTTGTGAGAGATTTTGGTACAATTTTGTTACCTAAATGATTATCTCTGCATATCTGGTAGGTACTTGTTTCTAGCAGTGCACAATTTTAATGAGGAACAATAAGTAAACAACATTAAGGTGCTTGCAATATGGAGAACGAAAACTAATGGGATGAAAGCAAACACCGTAATAAAGAAAATGTTTAGAAGACAAGAAGAATAATTACATCACGAAGAAGTAGGTAGGTAAGGATGAAAGGGATACAAACAAAATAGAAAATGCTGATAATACAGAAAAAATAAACAAAAGCAGGATAGAGACAGGAAGCTTACAAGATGTTATTCAATCATTAATTAATTCTTCTGGAAAGGAAAAATAATGGAGCTGGAATAGATTACGAAGATCCTAATCTCACGTCATTATTGGAAAATAATTGCTGCAAACATTGGATTAATATTATGAGAGGAAATAAAATAGACGACGTAAAATGCTCAAGGTCTCTTCATTAAAACTGCATTAAAAGGAAAAGCGAGATTGTAGGTAGGTAGGTAGGTACCTAAGTAATAATAATAATTAATAAAAATAAAAAATCGTGAAAAAGGTGTTTAGGTACATATTTTCTTTTTTGTGATTTCAAATTCAATGAACTGAACGAAATTTTCTTTACTTTTCGCGGACAAATCCCTAATTGGGTTAATTTCACAGTTCACGCCAATAAATTTTATGTCTAATAATTTTGAAAAAAAAAAACCCCGATTGTTAATTTTAAATTCAATAGTAGATTGAGCCAGCCTACTTAGCTTAGTTGGTAGTGCGTCTGCCTTGTAAGCGCTAGGCCGCGGGTTCGATTCCCGCCCGGGGCGGATTTTATCCTGATGGGATAATGTTCGTTCTCGGAAACGGCTGGCTTTCTCCTATCCTGTCTTCCTTCTCTCCTCGATTTCGGGACGATAAGACCATAGCAGTTAAAGTTCCCTCTGTCAAACCTCTTAAAAAAAAAAAAAAAAAAAAAAAAAAAAAAAAAAAAAAAAAAAAACAAAAAAACCTTCTCTCCTCGATTTCGGGACGATAAGACCATAGCAGTTACAGTTCCCTCTGTCAAACCTCTTTAAAAAAAATAATAATAATAATAGTAGATTGAGTTCTAGGCCGCCCACTCACGCTCAGACCATCTGACAGACCCAGGTCTCAAGCCTTTTCCGCCATACACGTTCCCACTGTGGAACAGATCAAGGTCAGTCAGACGGTCTGATTATGAGTGGCCGGCGTTAGACTTTAGGGTACAGGCGCAATTTATGGTTCCCCCCATCCATTTTAACAGAACTAAAGGAATTACCTACCAGAGGAGGGAGACCTCTGTAAGACTAACAAAGGTTAAATGAAAAGCAATTTGCCTTTCTTAATGAAAAAGCTCTGAGGATTCAAAATTGTTCGTAGTTACCAACTTACATTATAAAGAATATATATTATACCTAGGTACTAACCTACCCTTTAGGTATGTAGGTACAATGCATTTGTGAATTCCGTTTGAAGTTAGAACTTCTTTACCCCTCTACCAATTTCCCATTTTATTATCTTGTTTTCCTAAGAGGTAAATCTCAGATTCCCGCTCAAAGTTTCTTCTTGTAATGTGGAATCTTTAAGGTAATGTTACACCAAGTGCGCATTGTTTGCAAACGTTTTTGAAATGCGCGCTTGGTGTAACATTACCTGAAAAACCGACAGCAGCGGATCAACTCCGCGCACACACGAAAGCTGTTTGCAAGCCAATGTTTGTGGAAAAATGATTGCAAACACTGTTTGCAAACGATGCGCGCTTGGTGTAACATTACCTTTAGAGTCTTTAGACTCTAATTTTTGCTCCTTTGTCTCTCTTTGGCTGACCTCTAACCATACAATTTTCCTTTAGGTCTCATTTCTAAAAACATCACTCTGATTCAGAGTGAACGCTATTACAAAATTTAGTGTTCTCTACAACCTTACAACCGCTTATGTATGTAGGTACATACTTGTACATGGGTAGTTTATACCTAAAATAGTTTTCAGACTTTCCTCCGTAAAACTCACTTTTCGTAGCTCGTAACGTATTCAAATTGAAAAAGTATTTTGAAGAGACTTTTCTCTCAAAAGGTACGAAAATTGAAACAAAGTTGATTTGTCATCTTTCTGTGTCAAATTCGTGCTCTCATGAGGCACTACGGTACCTGCCTGGAAAACTTATTTGCTGAAAAGGTGTTAAAGAGGAAAACGTATGTAGGTACTTGCTTACCTACCTACTTGTTTTGTTACAATTCGAAGCCAGCGTAAATTTTGCATTTACCTTGTTGAACAATTGATGGAGGGGAAAGGAATGAATAGGAGCAAAGAAAGAAAGAAATACCACGAGTCAACACAAAAGGCAGGAAAAACAAAGACAACTGCCGATAGTCAATAAATATTTCCACACGAAATTCAATTCAGAGCTCTTACAAGATTTCTCCTGGAAATAAACTTTATTTTCCAAGTTGACATGGAAATTGTACGTAGGTAGACTCCGCTTATGTTTGCAATATATTTGCATACCTAACCTTAAGAGCAAAGTTCTGCTTTACATTTATTATTACATTCCCTTGTCACAGATTCGTTAGGTTTTCCTCCTTTTCAATGTTTTTGTTTGGGATCAGTGAGGGGTAGGGGATAATAAAAGGTAGAACTTTTTGGCCACACTACCTTGTTCCATGTGGTTGAATGTGTTATCTGAGATTTATAAATTTTAATAGGTAGATGACAAGATGGAATTTTTGGCTTTTTTCGATAGATTAGAATATTCTGTATAATTATAAAGTTATAAAGGTTTATTTTATTTATTTATTTATTATTATTATTTTTAATAATAA
>NW_007378175.1:109485-112372 GCF_000475195.1 Diaphorina citri
AAAAAAGACAAACAAAAACCTAAAAAACATCTGGGGCGTAGCTAGTACATACCAAAAATTCGTCTTTTTGAGAGAACTAAAAGAAATGTTTCCTTTAATAACCTAATTTTGATAAGAGGAAAGGTAATTTGTAAGAAATCACATTTTCCGGAAGGAAGAAAAATCAATTATGCGCGTCAATGTTTTTTTTTTTTCTTTTTAAACAAGAAGGCGAAATGAAAACTTTAGAAATGAAATCAAAAGCTCGTAATGTAATTACCTGACTTGTGAGATACAGCTGTAGAAAGTATTTTGTAAACTTTGTAAGTTAGGTATAAATACTACAAAACTCTAGGCCAGGGGAAGACAAGCTTTTAGAACTCTGTAAATTGGATATAGGGTAGGCAAGAGTATACCTACCTAGCCCTTAGGTGTTTAAGTCAATATTCCCTTAGAAAATAATTAAATTGAGGTTTGCTATACTCGATTTACTAATTGCTCTCATACAAGTACCTTCACTTCAGCCCATAAACTCTTGTAGCTAGGACTGCTTTTTCACTAATGACTTAGAAGGAACATTGAACCTAAACGTGTAAACAGGAAATAAAAGACCTAGGATAAGCTCAGCCTGTTTCATCATATGGAGCCTTTCCTTTTGAATTTTCATACCTATCTCACCACAATTTTCATTTTTCTTCGGCCTTTTTTGTGTGTAAAATTTCCGCCCGTTTCCATTTGGTTGAATTTTTTACATCATTACACCTTTGCCATTCGTACCTACTATGTTTTCGCATTAATCTCTCACTTTCACTGCCTTTTCCTTTTTGTTTATCACTCCTTTTTTCCATTCTCCCTTTCGTGCCTCTATCCAAGTTGTTCGATATCTTTACTTTAAATCCCTCTCTTGCTGTCACTAAACTCTTTTTTTATCCTCCATTATTATTATTTTCGTACAGTTTCATAACCAAGGCCACATTTACTGATGACACTCTTTTTTTTCGTGCAGATTAACCCACATAAAATGTCTCCCACCTCAAGTCTAATAAAACTTATAGCACCTTACTTTTTCTCACTCACTTTTTCTCATCGCATTATTAACAGTGGAATTTTTATTGAAATTGAAATTAGAATAGAATATACCTTGTTTATCCTGTCAAAAGGATACTGAAAAGTCCCTTTACTAAGTACTAAATACTAGGCAGCTTAAGGGAAAAGTCCCTAACTAAAATAATAATTAAAAAAATCCCCTCGTAAAGACCCTAGGAAGCATGTAGCATTTCCTATCTGGATGGCTGTTGCAAGCATAATATTAAAAACAAATGTGAATAATAATTCATAAGTACCTCGTATGTACTTACAGCTTCCGCAAAAGTTCATCGGATACTTGATGGCATAGTACCGGTCTATACTGAGGGCAACCAGGACATAAGTCGACGAGTAGGTGACCACGGCCTGGGAGTATCGCACCACTTTGCACGCCGTGTTGCCAGCTTTCCACGTCACAGAGCTGCGCCACACGATGTCGGTGAGAACGCTGAGCACACCGACACAAAGATCTGAAAGCAAAGGAAAAATTCTTCGATACCGACACAATGACCTGAAAATTGAAATTGAAATTAGAATAGAATATACCTTGTTTATCCTGTCAAAAGGATACTGAAAAGTCCCTTTACTAAGTACTAAATACTAGGCAGCGCTTAAGGAACAGCATTTCCTATCTGGATGGCTCTTGCAAGCATAATATTAAAAACAAATGTGAATAATAATTCATAAGTACCTCGTATGTACTTACAGCTTCCGCAAAAGTTCATCGGATACTTGATGGCATAGTACCGGTCTATACTGAGGGCAACCAGGACATAGGTCGACGAGTAGGTGACCACGGCCTGGGAATATCGCACCACTTTGCACGCCGTGTTGCCAGCTTTCCACGTCACAGAGCTGCGCCACACAATGTCGGTGAGAACACTGAGCACACCGACACAAAGATCTGAAAGCAAAGGAAAAAAAATTCTTCGATACCGACACAAAGATCTGAAAGCAAAGGGAAAATCCATGTTCTGTTGCACATTGCATACCTAAATAGTTGTCAGGCGACCATAAGAATTGTACTCCTTTGTTAGTGTGATAGAGCTGTTTACGTTTACTGTTCAGTGTTCACTTGATCAGTAATCCAAGAACATTTAGGTATTTTTCAGATTTATAATGGGCATTTGAACAACGTGTCTAGAACCTTTATACCTACAAAAGTAACTACAGTTACTACAGGCTTTTAAGGTTTTATAAGATTAACATAATACCTACCTATCTAATAAACTAACATTGCAAAACAACGCTTGAAATGAAAAGTACACTTGAAGGTTCAATTAGTTCGTGCATAAGAATTTTGTACTAATGATTTAGATTTGCACTTTAAAGAGTTGTGTACACAATAGTCGAACTATTAATACATTGTGTTTGTGTATCTATTGAGGTAGACGGTACATATTTACAGAAAAAGAACTACCTACAAATATGCTTGCCAAATATCCAAAATGTCGATTCGGGACGCGAATCCGCGAACATAATTGCCAAATCCGCGAACATAATCGCAAAATCCGCTAAATAGGCTTGCCAAATATCCAAAATGTCTATTCGGGACGCGAATTCGCGAACATAATTGCCAAATCCGCGAACATAATCGCAAAATCCGCGAACAAAGTCGCCAAATCCGCGACCATAATCGCCAAATCCGCGAACAAAATCGCGAAATCCGCGAACATAATCGCGAAATCCGCGAACAAAATCGCGAAATCCGCGAACATAATCGCCAAATCCGCGAACAAAATCGCCAAATCCGCGAACATAATCGCCAAATCCGCAAACAAAATCGCGAAATCCGCGAACATAATCGCCAAATCCGAGAACA
>NW_007378175.1:113000-127582 GCF_000475195.1 Diaphorina citri
GAACTATTTAATACATTGTCTTAGTATATCTATTGAGGTAGACGGTACATATTTACAGAAAAAGAACTATAAAGAAGTTCCAAGCTTCATTAATGTTGGGTCAACTTACTAGAAGAGAAGAGAGATTGCTTTGTGCTTATGTCAACTTTGAATTGAAGTTCCAAGCTTCATTAATGTTGGGTCAACTTACTAGAAGAGAAGAGAGATTGCTTTGTGCTTATGTCAACTTTGAATTTTCCTCTGGTGACGTTATTTCATTGTCTTGTTCCCATGGGAATGAAACAGCTGTGGTTGTAGAGACAATAAAATTAGGATCAAAGGATGTTAGGTGGTGAAACAGGAAATAGTGGAACTGGAAATATCTACAAGTGTGAAAAGGAGTGATGCGCCTTAAAGGAAGGTAAAAACACAGTGGTTTCCACTCTGAGACTTAGGTGTAGGCGCAACTGCCCCAAAGATGGTTCAAGTTTATACGAATCTACGAAAAGCAAAGTAAAAAAAAAAAACTACAATTCCCTCAATGTTAATTTTATCGGGAATCCGGGACTTATGTATGCACAAGTGAATAATTAACAATTTTGTTAACCCGTCCAACAATAAAATTAGGATCAAAGGATGTTAGGTGGTGAAACAGGAAAATAATGGGACTGGAAATATCTACAAGTGTGAAAAGGAGTGATGCGCCTTAAAGGAAGGTAAGAACACAGTGGTTTCCGCTCGGAGGCTTAGGTGTAGGCGCAACTGCCCCAAAGATGGTTCAAGTTTATACGAACCTACGAAAAGCAAAGTAAAAAAAAAAAACTACAATTCCCCCAATGTTAATTTTATCGGGAATCCGGGACTTATGCACAAGGAAATAATTAACAATTTTGTTAACCCGTCCTAGGCATTTTTATTTTTATTGTAAAAGCTAATCCGATTAACAGGCGGGGAGGGGGTTATTCGCATTGGAAAATAAAATAAAACATACACACGGACAGGTATCGCCTAAAAGCTTTTTTTTTGTTTTTTTTTGGAATTTATTTCCAATTAATTTTGTTTTTATTTTGTTTGGACTCAGATGGTTTATAACCAAGTCTGTTTATTAATGGTGACATAAAGTTTGTAAACATTGCTGAACAAAAGCACAAGGGTCTGTAGGCATTTTACTCATTTGTAATGGAATGTTGAATGACGTGACACCATAGGAGAATCTGGAATCTGATTAGGGGATCTTTTTAGATTTAGATTGTACGATATTTTTAGGGAATTACGGCTTGCCACCCAAGCCGCAACATGGTTCAATTTCAATAGATTCAAAATTTCCAATGGCTTCTGGTTTCTAGCACCCGTCCTAGGCATTTTTATTTGTATTGTAAAAGCTAATCCGATTAACAGGCGGGGAGGGGGTTATTCGCATTGGAAAATAAAATAAAACATTCACACGGACAGGTATCGCCTAAAAGCTTTTTTTTTGTTTTATTTTTTTGGAATTTATTTCCAATTAATTTTGTTTTTATTTTGTTTGGACTCAGATGGTATATAACCAAGTCTGTTTATTAATGGTGACACAAAGTTTGTAAACATTGCTGAACAAAAGCACAAGGGTCTGTAGGCATTTTACTCATTTGTAATGGAATGTTGAATGACGTGACACCATTTATTACATGGGCATCTGTCAATTACTCGTAACTTCTCTACTCATATTTTCATAGACATAATCACCAGCTTTTTCAGAGCACCGTAGATCAAATCCTACGGGTCTAAACTAAAAATACCCTTTGGTTTTATTGTTTTTTAATCGTCCAAGGAAAGGTTACCTCTGAGTAGACAGATAGGCAGGTAGAATAAATGAAAAATAGTCGACGAAAAACCTTAATTAGATCGCACTACCTATGGTAAATAATTTAGTTTATTTAGTGTGTCTCGACATAATCACCAGCTCTTTCAGAGTACTGTAGATCAAATCCTACGGGTCCAAACTAAAAATATACCCTTTGGTTTTATTATTTTTTAATCGTCCAAGGAAAGGTTACCTCTGAGTAGACAAATAGGTAGGTAGAATAAATGAAAAATAGTCGACGAAAAACCTTAATTAGATCGCACTACCTATGGTAAATAATTTAGTTTATTTAGTGTGTCTCATAAATACTGCCTAGTATCGGGTAAATTGCCACATCCACTAATCTGTATAATATTTCGTGGAATAATTAAGAATAAATTGCTCCCTCTCTCTCTCTCTCAATCACATGTCAATCACAATACGGATTTCATAATACCTATAAGCGAAAAACAAATTCATAATACCTATGAATTTGTTCTATAATGGGACTGGAAATATCTACAAAAGTGTGAAAAGGAGTGATGCGCCTTAAAGGAAGGTAAGAACACAGTGGTTTCCACTCTGAGACTTAGGTGTAGGGGCAACTGCCCCAAAGATGGTTCAAGTTTATACGAATCTACGAAAAGCAAAGTAAAAAAAAAAAAAATACAATAAAATTCCCTCAATGTTAATTTTATCGCGAATCCGGGACTTATGCACAAGTGAATAATTAACAATTTTGTTAACCCGTCCTAGGCATTTTTATTTTTATTGTTAAAGCTAATCCGATTAACAGGCGGGGAGGAGGGGGTTATTCGCATTGGAAAATAAAATAAAACATACACACGGACAGGTATCGCCTAAAAGCTTTTTTTTTTTTTTTGTTTTTTGAATTTATTTCCAATTAATTTTGTTTTTATTTTGTTTGGACTCAGATGGTAACCAAGTCTGTTTATTAATGGTGACACAAAGTTTGTAAACATTGCTGAACAAAAGCACAAGGGTCTGTAGGCATTTTACTCATTTGTAGTGGAATGTTGAATGACGTGACACCATTACATGGGCATCTGTCAATTACTCGTAACTCTCTACTCATATTTTCATAGACATAATCACCAGCTTTTTCAGAGTACTGTAGATCAAATCCTACGGGTCCAAACTAAAAATACCCTTTGATTTTATTATTTTTTAATCGTCCAAGGAAAGGTTACCTCTGAGTAGACCAATAGGTAGGATAAATGAAAAATAGTCGACCAAAAACCTTAATTAGATCGCACTACGTATGGTAAATAATTTAGTTTATTTAGTGTGTCTCATAAATACTGCCTAGTATCGGGTAAATTGCCACATCCACTAATCTGTATAATACTTCGTGGAATAATTAAGAATAAATTGCTCCCTCTCTCTCTCTCTCTCTCTCCCCCTCTCTCTCTCTCCTCTCTCTCTCTCTCTCTCTCTATAATAAAAAATAAATTGCTCCCTCTCTCTCTCTCTCAATCACATGTCAATCACAGTACGGATTTCATAATACCTATAAGCGAAAAACAAATTCATAATACCTATGAATTTGTTCTCACATCAGAATTTCCAGGAAATTTCAAACTATTATTAGTAGCTACGTTGAGCTTGGTTAGTGTCCGGATGGGTGACCATTTGGGCATCGCGTCCTGCTGACTTTTCCCGGCCCCACTCAGGCTAGCTGAGGCGTGAGTAGGCGGGTAGTTTGTCGCCGAAACCCTCGTCACTAAAAACCTTAGCAGTTATACCAGTGACTTGAACCTTTATACTCATCTTCTTATTAAAGTGCCTTGTCCATTACTGGACGTTGACAATCAAACTGGCTAAGGCCCATTGCACACACACCGGTTTTGGACGACCAATTTTTAGCGGTCGTCCAAATTCCAATAGTGAAGCACACGTCGGAATGGGACCTTGCACACACGCCGACCGGTGATCGGTGCCGGTCACTATTGGAGTCCACTTCAACTGGGAAGTCCGATGACCTTTGTCAAAAAATAGCTCGTTGATTAACAAGTAAGCATGTGAATAGTTGATCCCATGGGATTTTTCACACCGAATCAAATGGTGAAACTTTTAGAACTGTCCGACTTACAGTTGAGAAGTTGCGGTTCCCCACCATGCGCTTCCATCGGACTTCCCAGTTGACGTGGACTGTACCTATTATTAAAAACAGATAAACAAAATACAGTCGAACCTGGATAAACGAGAATCCAAGGGACCAGCTCATTTTTTCGTTTAAGGCGGTTTAATACAACATTTTCTCGTTTATAAAGGTTTAGCAAAGTCGAAGAGCAAACTGATGAAAGCATGACAAATTTAAACAAGTTAAGAACAAATTTTAGTTCCTTTCGACCAGTAACGAATAGGCAAGAAGATTTGTAAAAAAAAACCGATCGTTTTAATATAACCTTAGTAGTTAAAAGACTGCTTTTCATAGGTTACCTATACCTGTTTTTATGTATTAGTATTTTTATCTGAACGCTACCACATTATCCGGGAACAAAAAAATTCTTTAGTTCCTTTCGACCAGTAACGAATAAGCAAGAAGATTTGTAAAAAAAAACCGATCGTTTTAATATAACCTTAGTAGTTAAAGGACTGCTTTTCATAGGTTACCTATACCTGTTTTTATGTATTAGTATTTTTATCTGAACGCTACCACATTATCCGGGAACAAAAAAATTTTGGTCCTAAATTTTCGGCCTTTGCCGGGATTCAAACTCAGCTTTTCCGGGTTGAGAGTGCTCAGTGCTCTTAATCATTCAGCCCCTTCTGTAACGATTCTGTACGAAACGGGGCCATTATGTTATAGGGCTGTAGGTTATCATTAAAGTTGTTTGGTTTTGCCATAAATATCCTGGCAAATCATTTTGATCTACCGACCTGGGTTTTACAAAACTGCGGTTCGCTCTAAATTCTTCTGCCGGGATTCAAACTCAGCTTTTCCGGGTTGAGAGTGCTCTTAATCATTCAGCCCCTTCTGTAACGATTCTGTACGAAACGGGACCATTATGTTATAGGGCTGTAGGTTATCATTAATGTTGTTTGGTTTTGCCATAAATATCCTGGCAAATCATTTTGATCTACCGACCTGGGTTTTACAAAACTGCGGTTCGCTCTAAATTCTTATTCCTCTGCACCACTGACGGAATTTCCTCTCATTTTTCTCCGATCATCTCCATCTTTATCTCTGGAGGTTTCGGAGGGATGTTTGATTAGGAAGGTAGAACAAAAGTTATTAAACTTGTGTTTGTTTTTGTGGTGGCAAAATGTTTATGAACAATTTTTCTCAAAGTTCAAAATAGGACGGGGGCTGTAGCTGTACCCTTTTTTCGATAGGCGGAATTCAGGATATTTTTTTAATTTGTTCAACTTTTGTATTTTCTATGGTTTGCCTACAAGCAAATTCCCTAGACAACCTCGTCTGTAGATTAGATTAGTAGGTCGTAGGGTACAAATGGAGTTTATTGTTAAAGATCTGCTGAAAACTGAAGGAAGTCTAACCTTTTTGTAATTTGTTTAACTTTTGTATTTTCTATGGTTTGCCTACAAGCAAATTCCCTAGACAACCTCATCTGTAGATTAGATTAGTAGGTCGTAGGGTACAAATGGAGTTTATTGTTAAAGATCTGCTGAAAACTGAAGGAAGTGTAACCTTTTTGACCTAACCATTGTCTGTTTCAAATAGGTCTACCTTCATGTTATTCATTAACCTACTGTTGACAGGTGATGTCTAAATAGCTAAACAATACTAACGAGTAACACTTCATGCCTAACCATTGTCTGTTTTAAATAGGTCTACCTTCATGTTATTCATTAACCTACTGTTGACAGGTGATGTCTAAATAGCTAAACAATACTAACGAGTAACACTTCATAAGATTCGTGTAGGTAGATACCTATTAGAATAAAATATGTACCTAGGTACCAATAATAGTATCTCTCTTTCCCTCCCTCTTTCTTTCTCTCTCCATTCCTCTCTCTCCCTTTTGAATACCTCCCTATTTCCTCTTCTTCTTTCTTTTGATTTTCCTCCTCTCTACCTCCCTCTTTTTCTCTATCGCTTCCCCTCTCTCCGTCCCTCCTAAATCTCTCCCTACTTCCTCTCCCTCCCTCCTCTCTCTCTCTCTCCTCTCTCTCCTTTCTATCTCTCTCCCCCTCTCCTCCTCTCCCTCCCTCAACTCTCCATCTCCCTTTCCTTCCCATGGATTTTTCCGAGCGAAGAATTGGAAGAGTGTTTCGAAAGTAATAAATTTTAAGCACCCAAATCAAAACTTGGGCGACTAAAAATAAATATAAACAATGCTGAATAGGCAGAATTTGCTGATAATATTCTGGCGATAAAAAACTTTCGTGAGAAAATCGTGCCAGATCTTTTATATTCAGAAACGTGCTGCCATTTTTTATTTTATTTAAATTTAATTTTCTATTAAGAATAAATAAATAGGACTTGGGTGCTTTTTTTAATGCTACTACAACACGCAAAAATAATGGAAATTAAAACGAATGTTCCTTGAAACCGCTTTAGCGTTACTTATTTAAAGGCAAAAACTACCTAGATTAAATTATTAAATATAATATTATTTATCAGGATTAAGTTATTAGTTAAGTACCTAATACCTACTTTTCAGGAATTCTCTGAATTAGTAGGTGTAGAGTAGGTTATGTTTGTATTGGTAAGATTAGAAATGGTTTGTAGGTAAGTAGGTAATTTTTTCTTCATAACACAGAGAAAACAATGTGATAAATAATATTTCAGTACTACCAGAGATTTGATTATTATTATTATTATTTAGGTATTTATTACGCGTATGGTTTATTTTATTTATTCCTTTTTAATTGTTCCATCATTTTTCCCCTTCCCAACTCCCACCTCTTTCTCCCCCGTCCATATTTCATTTCCACGTAGGAAAGAATAATTATGATATTAAATGGCATGCAATAAATAACATTTCCTTTGTTCTTACCCTTTCCATTCCTCCTCTCTCTCTCTTGGCCTCTTTTCACTCCCCTGTTTTTTTATGATGATTAATTACAAGAAAAATTAGTTTGCAAGGGGATATGAAAGTAAGCGCCAACACCGGCAATCGGAACAGATTTCGTTTGATTTTATTTCTCAAATCATTTTTGTTCCTTATTATTAGCAATAATCACTCGATTTCAACAAGTTTAAATTTAATATAAATAGCTATTGAAAACTGAATGGGAGACAAATTCACAAATTAAAACGTGTAACCAGAGTCCATGATCTTTATACTCACATTTTAGATTGCTAGACTCAAAGGTGGTGTAGAAAGTACTGTAAATAAGTAGGTACATAATACCTACCTATCTAATAAACTAACATTGCAAAACAACGCTTGAAATGAAGTACACTAAACTTGAAGGTTCAATTAGTTCGTGCATAAGAATTTTGTACTAATGATTTAGATTTGCACTTTAAAGAGTTGTGTACACAATAGTCGAATTCGTCTTTTACTGCACCTTTTCGCAATCTTATTTGGGGTCGGCGCATTACCCTCATTTATCCTCCTCCTCCTCCACACCCTCTTATCTAATGCCTCTTCCCTTCTTCATCCCCTATCTCTCAAGTCTTCCTCAACCTTATCTCTCCACCAGATGTTCTCTTCCTACCACGTTTTTTTTATATCTGCCTAGAAAAAACAAAAACAAAAAAAACTCACCTGCCACCGCCAAATGCATGATGAAGAAGTTCATCCGGGATCTTCTCTTAACGCCAAACTTGAGAGTGAAAATGACCGCCGAGTTTCCCAGCACGATAAGAATGAATAGGGCCCATAGGATAACGAACTGTTCTGTCTGAAAGCAAAGAGAAAACGAGAAACGCTGTCAAAAATGTCAAATAGCTAGAGCTATCTACAAGGGTTTTATACGTCAAGTAGGCAAATTACAGCTAGCTAGATACAAGGGTTTTACGTCGTTTCAAGTGAGATCTTCTCAGGACAGAAAATCAGGAAAATCGGTAGTTCTTTTTGTTTTTATTTTGTTTGGACTCAGATGGTATATAACCAAGTCTGTTTATTAATGGTGACACAAAGTTTGTAAACATTGCTGAACAAAAGCACAAGGGTCTGTAGGCATTTTACTCATTTGTAATGGAATGTTGAATGACGTGACACCATTACATGGGCATCTGTCAATTACTCGTAACTTCTCTACTCATATTTTCATAGACATAATCACCAGCTCTTTCAGAGTACCGTAGATCAAATCCTACGGGTCCAAACTAAAAATCCCCTTTGGTTTTATTATTTTTTCATCGTCCAAGGAAAGGTTACCTCTGAGTAGACAAATAGGTAGGTAGAATAAATGAAAAATAGTCGACGAAAAACCTTAATTAGATCGCACTACCTATGGTAAATAATTTAGTTTATTTAGTGTGTCTCATAAATACTGCCTAGTATCGGGTAAATTGCCACATCCACTAATCTGTATAATATTTCCTGGAATAATTAAGAATAAATTGCTCTCTCTCTCTCTCTCTCTCTTCCTCTCTCTCAATCACATGTCAATCACAATACGGATTTCATAATACCTATAAGCGAAAAACAAATTCATAATACCTATGAATTTGTTCTCACATCAGAATTTCCAGGAAATTTCGAATCTTTAAGCTCACAGATTTAAAATCTAATTCATACATTCACCGCTTTGGCATCAAAATCGAGTTTAATAATCCCAAAAGTAGCGCTGTTATTATTAGTAGCTACGTTGAGCTTGGTTAGTGTCCGGATGGGTGACCATGTGAGCATCGCGTCCTGCTGACTTTTCCCGGCCCCACTCAGGCTAGCTGAGGCCCCACTCAGGCTAGCTGAGGCGTGAGTAGGCGGGTAGTTTCTCGCCGAAACCCTCGTCACTAAAAACCTTAGCAGTTATACCAGTGATCCTTTATACTCATCTTCTTATTAAAGTGCCTTGTCCATTACTGGACGTTGGCAATCAAACTGGCTAAGGCCAAAACCGGTGTGTGTGCAACGGGCCTAACTGATCCTTATTCTGCATCATTTGATATAAGGTGCCTTAGGTGGAATTCCTGGTACCATTCTCTCAGGTTCTGCATTCATGATGTTCTTCCTTCTCCTTCTTCTTCTTCCTCTTTTACTGCACCTTTTCTCAATCTTATTTGGGGTCGGCGCATTACCCTCATTTATCCTCCTCCTCCACACCCTCCTATCTAATGCCTCTTCCCTTCTTCATCCCCTTTCTCTCAAGTCTTCCTCAACCTTATCTCCCCACCAGATGTTCTCTTCCTACCACGTCTTTTTTTTATATCTGCCTAGAAAAAACAAAAACAAAAAAAAAAAAAAACTCACCTGCCACCGCCAAATGCATGATGAAGAAGTTCATCCGGGATCTTCTCTTAACGCCAAACTTGAGAGTGAAAATGATGACGACCGGTAAAAAATCGGTCGTCCAAAACCGGTGTGTGTGCAACGGGCCTAACTGATCCTTATTCTGCATCATTTGATGTAAGTTGCCTTAGGTGGAATTCCTGGTACCATTCTCTCAGGTTCTGCATTCATGATGTTCTTTCTTCTCCTTCTTCGTCTTTTACTGCACCTTTTCGCAATCTTATTTGGGGGCGGCGCGTTACCCTCATTTATCCTCCTCCTATACACCCTCTTATCTAATGCCTCTTCCCTTCTTCATCCCCTATCTCTCAAGTCTTCCCTCTCCACCAGATGTTCTCTTCCTACCACGTCTTTTTTTATATCTGCCTAGAAAAAACAAAAACAAAAAAACTCACCTGCCACCGCCAAATGCATGATGAAGAAGTTCATCCGGGATCTTCTCTTAACGCCAAACTTGAGAGTGAAAATGACCGCCGAGTTTCCCAGCACGATAAGAATGAATAGGGCCCATAGGATAACGAACTGTTCTGTCTGAAAGCAAAGAGAAAACGAGAAACGCTGTCAAAAATGTCAAATAGCTAGAGCTATCTACAAGGGTTTTATACGTCAAGTAGGCAAATTACAGCTAGCTAGATACAAGGGTTTTACGTCGTTTCAAGTGAGATCTTCTCAGGACAGAAAATCAGGAAAATCGGTAGTTCTTAATCTTAACAATCTTAATCATGTCGCTATTATCTAATTATCATGTCGCTATTATTTAAGTGAGTGGCCAAACAGAAGGATTGTTTTAACACTTTGAGTGTCCCGTCACTCATATTGATAGACAGCCATTTTCCTGAGGGTCCATGTCTCTTACCCTAAAATGAACTTTCTGCAATTTCTGCATGCTTGTCACTTTTAATTACAAGGAATCTTCGATAGACATGCAGAATGAAAATTTAGCTCCTTGGACACTCTTTGGTCCAACCTAAAACTTTTGTAAAGTTCATAACAACTTAGTCTTAAAGAATTATCATGTCGCTATTATCTAAGTGAGTGGCCAAAACAGAAGGATTGTTTTAACACTTTGAGTGTCCCATCACTCATATTGATAGACAGCCATTTTCCTGAGGGTCCATGTCTCTTACCCTAAAATGAACTTTCTGCATGCTCTTTGGTCCAACCTAAAACTTTTGTAAAGTTCATAACAACTTAGTCTTAATCTCAAAATAAATATTAGACATGTAAACAGTTTAACTGAGGCTTTATCAAGAAATTAAATTAAAAATTGTGTAAACGTCCATAGCTTCATGGAAAGGATAAGGTGCAGGGGGTAGAAAAGAGATGGGGGGAGAAAGGAAGAAAGCGCCTTGAATTCCTACCGGGGACCGGAATTTCCGGAGGGAGAGAGGGAAATAAGGAGGGAATAGAAGGTGGAGGAGGTAAGAAGGGAAGAAAGCGCCTTGAATTCCTACCGGGGACCGGAATTTCCGGAGGGAGAGAGGGAAATAAGGAGGGAATAGAAGGTGAGAAGGGAAGAAAGCGCCTTGAATTCCTACCGGGGACCGGAATTTCCGGAGGGAGAGAGGGAAATAAGGAGGGAATAGAAGGTGGAGGAGGTAGCGGATATTAGAAATCTTCTTGCGTATACAAGAAAGTCTTGGAGTAATTTTCTTGATTATTATAAAACATGGGGATAACGAAGAAGCTATTTTTAGGTAGATATCCCAGAAGAAAGAATTAATGAAATCATTGCGATAAAGTAAATTTTCAAGACTCGGTTTTTTTTCCCCTTGATTGTTTTAAGAAATACAAACAAAACTTCACAATCTTTTAATAAAAATAAAAATTCAATGAAAACATTACACGTGCATGGAGATTCAAAAACGAAACAGCTTTTTCCGCCAAAATTCAGAAGAAAACTTTTTTAAATTGTTTAGAAATTTGTTGTTGTTTTGATTGCGTAGGTAAAATTCCATGAGCAAAGTTAGATACATATGTGTTGGGTTTTAAAGGTAAAACAATATTGCTTTACGAGTTTTTGAGGAGGAAAAACTCGTTTTTCACTCTTTTGTTTACCTCTGAAATTCCATGAGCAAAGTTAGATATGTGTTGGGTTTTAAAGGTAAAACAATATTGCTTTACGAGTTTTTGAGGAGGAAAAACTCGTTTTTCACTCTTTTGTTTACCTCTTTCTCCCTCCCCTTTTCTCTCTCTACTCCCTATTTTTCGCCTCTCCCTTCCTTTATCTCTCTCCCCCTCTCCCTATCTCGGGTTTCGCAAGTGTAGTTTGAAACAACTGATAAAGGGAGTGATGTAATTGACGAATTTTAAATTTAGGGAAGGACGGAGATAGGGCGGAAGGGTGAAATGTAGATAAGGGCAGGGCCGAATTTACTGAAGAACAATGGGTACCAATACTGAGGTAAAATATAATTGGTACTTTTCCACAGGTATTTGTAGGTGGTTCAAGATATTTTACATTTTACGTGGGAGTGGATATGTAATTGACGAAATTTAAATTTAGGGAAGGACGGAGATAGGGCGGAAGGGTGAAATGTAGATAAGGGCAGGGCCGAATTTACTAAAGAACAATGGGTACCAATACTGAGGTAAAATGTAATTGGTACTTTTCCACAGGTATTTGTAGGTGGTTCAAGATATTTTACGTGCCTGACAATCGCTCGCACGGAGAAGGATAGAGAGGGCGAGAAAGAGGAAGGAGGGAGAATGGAATGATTTTATGTAAAACACTGTTTCTAGTAGATTTATTCGTCCTGACAATCGCTCGCACGGAGAAGGATAGAGAGGGCGAGAAAGAGGAAGGAGGGACAATGGAATGATTTTATGTAAATAGGTAGGTACTTTAGATTTATTAGGTAGCTAAGTACTTTGTTTTATTTTGACCGGATATTAGTGATATTACTGAAAATTCCCTTCACGCCCCGAAAAGAACAGTCTGCCTCATCATTTTCCTTCCTTACTTTTTGCCTTTGGGGCGTTGTGATAAAGTTCCCCCGGGCCCCAACCTTAACATCACCCCTGATTGAGAGGAAAAATGTGACATGTTCCTGATACAAATGTGTGACATATTGATAGATGTGTGATGGAACTTTACACCATGTGTGTATTTTACAACAACTGATACATGTGGCTCCCTGTTAATGATCTGCCATTATTTTTCGCGTGACGTTTATTAGGTAGGGGAAAAAGGAATTTTTTTGTTGAACCTAGGCTTTCATAGTTTTCATATTCAGGTGGTTGTTTACCTTACTTGACCCATAATTTTATTGTTCTCTTCCTCATCTTCTTCTTCTCCTCCTCCTACTTCGTCATCATCATCGTCTTTTTCTTCTCCTCCTCCTCCTCCTCCTACTTCGTCATCATCGTCTTCTTCTTCTTCGCCTAAATTTAATAGGGACGTATTTTGGTAGGTATTAAATTTTGGCCTCCTCCTACTTCGTCATCATCGTCTTCTTCTTCTTCTTCTTCTTCTTCTTCTTCGCCTAAATTTAATAGGGACGTATTTTGGTAGGTATTAAATTTTGGCAAGTCTAGCGCAACTTTTTCATATTGGGCTCTATGTTGGAGGGTTTTCATTGAACCGATTCTTCCAATATATTCCCAAGAAGGCCGAATATGGCTTGAGAATAGCCCCTGCACGGAGAACAGAACAATTCGTTCAAATTCCACCACCATCCTCTTCTCCCCCCCCAGCTCCCACCCAAAATCTTGGCTGTCAACTACTGGGACCAATGTACGCAGAACATACGACTCGGCGTAAATTGATTTACAGCGATAACAATTTCAATTCATTACGTCTAATAGCGTAGATGATGCGCCTAAAGGGGTCAGATATATTTCACGTCACGCACACGCCGCTCAGTTTATTATTATTTTAATCAGGGTAGAAAAAAAAGGTGAAAGGTATGTAACTAGTAACTATCAAATTTAAACTTTTGTTATTATTATTTTCACTTGGGAGAATCTGGAATCTGATCAGGGGATCTTTTTAGATTGTACGATGTTTTTAGGGAATTACGGCTTGCCACCCAAGCCGCAACATGGTTCAATTTCAATAGATTCAAAATTTCCAATGGCTTCTGGTTTCTAGCGCTAATAAAGTTTTCATGTGTTTTTCCTACCATCTTCTGAACAAGAAAGGACACATGTTGCTAGTTTTGCAACAGTGACACCCATTCCCTCAAGGATTTGGGTGCACGTCCCCATCACGATGTTCATAAAATACCTGCTCACCCTGTATACAGTATTTTATTAGATTGTTACGATGCTTGTTGTTGGCACATTGAGTTTTGAATTTATACATTAGCCTGTAATAATAAAAATACTTTTTATCGTGGGGCGAGAAAAAAAAATTGTTTAATTTTCCATTATTTATTGGAATGATTTCCCTGTGATATAGGGGCACGTTAGTGGGTTAGTGGATGTGCTACATTGTTTAATTTTCCATTATTTATTGGAATGATCCCTGTGAGATAGGGGCACGTTAGTGGGTTAGTGGATGTGCTACAATCTACAATGTCATAGCTGAGAGAGGAAGAGAACGAGAGAGAAAGGAAGGAAATTTTACGTGCCTGATAATCGCTCGCACGGAGGAGGATAGAGAGGGTGAGAAAGAGGAAGGAGGGACAATGGAATGATTTTATGTAAATAGGTAGGTACTTTAGATTTATTAGGTAGCTAAGTACTTTGTTTTATTTTGACCGGATATGAGTGATATTACTGAAAATTCCCTTCACGCCCCGAAAAGAACAGTCTGCCTCATCCTTTTCCTTCCTTACTTTTTGCCTTTGGGGCGTTGTGATAAAGTTCCCCCGGACCCCAACCTTAACATCACCCCTGATTGAGAGGAAAAATGTGACATGTTCCTGATACAAATGTGTGACACATTGATAGATGTGTGATGGAACTTTACACCATGTGTGTATTTTACAACAACTGATACATGTGGCTCCCTGTTAATTATCTGCCATTATTTTTCGCGTGACGTTTATTAGGTAGGGGAAAAAGGATTTTTTTGTTGAACCTAGGCTTTCATAGTTTTCATATTCAGGTGGTTGTGCAAGCTCTTCCTCATCTTCTTCTTCTCCTCCTCCTCCTACTTCGTCATCATCGTCTTCTTCTTCTTCGCCTAAATTTAATAGGGACGTATTTTGGTAGGTATTAAATTTTGGCAAGTCTAGCGCAACTTTTACTTTCCTTATCCTATATTTCATATTGGGCTCTATGTTGGAGGGTTTTCATTGAACCGATTCTTCCAACATATTCCCAAGAAGGCCGAATATGGCTTGAGAATAGCCCCTGCACGGAGAACAGAACAATTCGTTCAAATTCCACCACCATCCTCTTCTCTCCCCCCCCCCGGCTCCCACCCAACATCTTGGCTG
>NW_007378175.1:127690-193951 GCF_000475195.1 Diaphorina citri
AGCGGGGGTGCTATTTTTCATTAAAAATAATAATGCCGATACATATTTAAGTTTTGAGTTACCGGTTGTTGTTCGTACATTTGTTAGATTAATTTTATGACATATGTCCCACTCGTCCATAAAATACTTGAGCCACTACCCTATGCACGTGGGTTTAGGAACTCCCTTCCCACAGTGACACGTTTTGATCGTTGTACACAGGAAAGAACCAAGTCTTCTACCCATTCCTTTTGTGTACTTTTGAAATAAATCGCGATCTTTGGTCTTCGGTAACCTTTAAAAACTTTAGATAACTTTAACTTGGTACAACGCCAGAACCCACGTTCGGCATTAAGGGTTTTTTATACATGGTTAGATTTAGATTTTTCTAGGGCGATTATTCTACAGGTCCTAAGAGGATTCACTTTTATTAATTATTGTTTTCAATTTAAACTATCAATGATCAATGTTATGGAAAGTGGAAAAAAAAGGATGGGACTAAATTTTATTATTAGTTTGCTCGCCCGCACACGGCGACTGCACTTTATATAGACAAAAAAAAATTGTTTAATTTTCCATTATTTATTGGAATGATTTCTCTGTGATATAGGGGCACGTTAGTGGGTTAGTGGATGTGCTACAATCTACAATGTCATAGCTGAGAGAGGAAGAGAACGAGAGAGAAAGAAAGGAAGGAAGAGAGAGGGAGAGAAATAAAGAAAGAGAGATAAAGAAAGGCAACAAGAGGGAGAGAAAGAAAAGAAAGAAAGAGATAGATAGATCTTCTATTTCATTTTAGAAGATTAGAGAAAGGAAAACAAAGAAAATGAAGGGTGGAGATTTTCTTAATTTATTTTTTTACGTGAAAGAACAAGGTATCCGTCTGGTTTAGTTTTTTTTTTTCGACAAGAATTTTTGTTTTCTTGATAAAGAGAGAGAGAAAAAGAAAGAGATAGATAGAGAGAGAGAGAAAGAGAGAGAGAGAGAGAGAGAGAGAGAGAAAGAGAAAGAGAGGGAGAGAGAGTCGTCATACAATACAAATAGCCCGCCGGATATAAACAGAAGTAATTTGTACTTTCTAATACCTACCTACTTTCTAATATATAATACTTTCCATGCTTCTTCTAATACTTTTCATTTTAGTATTTATCTTTCCTCGAAAATTCTAGCGCAAATTCTTTTCTTCCCAAAAACTTCTTTAAGGGAGAGTTTTATATATATAAAAAAAAAAAAACTGTTTTACTTTCAAAGTTCACCAGGAGAGCAAGTGGAAGAATTCTTCTTCATTAATTTGAACAAACGAACAAGTTTGTATAAACAGAAGTAATTTGTACTTTCTAATACCTACCTACCTACGTTCTAATACTTTCCATTTTAGTATTTATCTTTCCTCGAAAATTCTAGAGCAAATTCTTTTCTTCCCAAAAACTTCTTTAAGGGAGAGTTTTATTTAAAAAAAGAAAAAAAAACTGTTTTACTTTCAAAGTTCACCAGGAGAGCAAGTGGAAGAATTCTTCTTCATTAATTTGAACAAACGAACAAGTTTGAAACTATGACAAGTTCCATTTGTCTTCTCCCCGAGTTGGAAGTAGTTAGGAGACAAAATTACATGGTAAAGTGCAAGATGACTAAGGAGTTGGTTATACGGAAGTACCTAAATAGTTTGTGGCGAAACATGCTCATAGTGGAAATGAAGGAGAAGCTCGTCCTTTCTCCTTTAACCTTTTCCCTTCTCCATATATGTAGAGAGGATGAGGGACGGATTTAAGGGGGGGGACCCGGGCCTCCCATAATAGTTTGTGGCGAAACATGCTCATAGTGGAAATGAAGGAGAAGTTCGTCCTTTCTCCTTTAACCTTTTCCCTTCTCCATATATGTAGAGAGGATGAGGGACGGATTTAAGGGGGGGGACCCGGGCCTCCCATCTTGAGCTTTATTTTCCCCCTCTACTGTACGTCAGACTCCGAAAAATTGGGGTCAAGGAGGCCCGGCCACCCCCTGGATCCGGCCCTGGAGGGATGGGAATGCTCAAACGTATATTACTCCTAAGGTGTGTAAATTTGAAGGAGCGCCTAAAGTGTTCATTAATCCATCTATCACATCCCAAAGGAAAATGTCACGCTCTTACTTGAGTCTTCTAAGTGCATGAAATTAACGCACGGTTAGAATTAGGAAATTGTAATTTTCATCTCCTAAAAGCATTTGGAATTCACATAGGTACTTATGTATGTGGTAATTATAATTACCTCTGATGGGTTGCGCTTTATTTTGGCTGTCAAAATCTCGTCGAATAAGGTCCTGTACTGTAGAATACTGTCTTCTCTAGAATTTTCTTTTGGTGGAAGGAACAATTTTCTTTTTTCTTTTTGGTGGAAGGAAGCAATTACGCTAGGTAGCAGTCAAAATGATACCCAGGTAATTTGGCTTCTTATTTTTACGGTAGGACAAAACCTGTCACATTTTTTTTTTTTTTTTTTTTATTCACACAAAATCTGATGGGTTGCGCTTTATTTTGGCTGTCAAAATCTCGTCGAATAAGGTCCTGTTCTGTAGAATACTTTCTTCTCTAGAATTTTCTTTTTGGTGGAAGGAACAATTTTCTTTTTTCTTTTTGGTGGAAGGAAGCAATAACGCTAGGTAGCAGTCAAAATGATACCCAAGTAATTTGGCTTCTTATTTTTACGGTAGGACAAAACCTGTCACATTTTTTTTTTTTTTTTTTTTTTTCACGTACCTAGGATTGAGAGGAAAGTTCATACCTACATAGGTCCTTTGCCCTAGACCGGAGAAAATGAGTAGGTCCCAATACGTACTGTTCTACTCTACAGTATTTAAGTAAATCTAGGTAGGTTTTTATACATTCTTACATTATTCTTCTTATGAGGATAAGGAAAGTAAAAATAAATAAATACCTTGGATAAGAATAAATAAATCAATAAACTCTTCAAAATGTACGTGCGATCTTACACCCAATACTCAATAACTTCTATAAAAGATCAAATCCTAGGTACGTCTAGCTACCGTTATCAAACTAGACGAAGCATGAAGAAAGTTTTTATTTGAGATAGGTATTTCCCATTTATGAGAGTAAAAATTCCAATAGTAAAAAGAAGAAGAAAAAAGTTATTGGAAAAATGCCTGATTATATTAGCTTTGCTCCAAGTGATTTGTCAATTTTTATTAACAGAAAAGTTTTCTAAAACGTTTTTCTAGCATTTGAACTTTCAACTTTTCAACTCGAGAAAGATCGTAATAGTTAATTGCTTTTTTACAGTTGGCAATCATCATAGAAGAAATAAAATTAATATGAGGACCATGGCATTTTGTAATGCTCGTAATTGTTACATATAAGTACATAATTGTTATACATATAGGACTCATAGGAGTAATAAGTATAATATTTAAAACGTTAAAAGTAAATAACGTTATTCTTTTCACATGAGCTCTTCTTTACAAGTTTTCAAGATAGAACTCTAGAGGGAAAACATTTTTTTTTAATTCCTCCAAGTGATTTGTCAATTTTTATTAACAGAAAAGTTTTCTAAAACGTTTTTCTAGCATTTGAACTTTCAACTTTTCAACTCGAGAAAGATCGTAATAGTTAATTGCTTTTTTACAGTTGGCAATCATCATAGAAGAAATAAAATTAATATGAGGACCATGGCATTTTGTAATGCTCGTAATTGTTACATATAAGTACATAATTGTTATACATATAGGACTCATAGGAGTAATAAGTATAATATTTAAAACGTTAAAAGTAAATAACGTTATTCTTTTCACATGAGCTCTTCTTTACAAGTTTTCAAGATAGAACTCTAGAGGGAAAACATTTTTTTTTTTTATTCAGGCAATAAAATGAAATTCACATAAAAAAATATTTTCCACTCTCCAAGATTTTTTTTTAATAAACCTTAATGCTCAGTGTATCGTTTTAGGATTTAGTAAAGTTTTAATAACAAAAATAAATTATGGAAATAAAAACATGCTCTGATGAAATTTTATTGTAAGCCGTTTTTCACAAATTTAGGCGTGTTTGTGTTTCAGAGATACCTACCTATCCTGTTCGTCATGAGTAGGAATGAAAAAATAAAACCCTTACTCCACAGAGGCGTTGGACCTGTGGTTTTTCCCCTAGGGATTAAAGAGATGAAAAAGGTTTGTCCTGGTAAATACCAATGGGGCTAGAAATACATGAAGAGACACGGAGTATAAAATAATATCTAATCCAGCCCGTGGTTTGGGTATCTCAGCACTATAGGTACAAAGTACAAATACATATGGTACGAATTTTATTCCTGTCAGAGGAAGCGAAGTTATGGGGATTCGTCTGTCAATTCTCGCTGTCAGTTTGAATTTATTTCAGAATTTTCCTCCACTTTCTTCTCGATAAATTTCAAAATCTGAGGGACGGATATTTTTTTCATCTCGTAAATTTACAAAGCGGACTTAGGATTAGGCCTCTCCCCCCTCCGGTTTCAGCATGATGAAGTTTGAAATTGAAGCAAGATAATATCAAAATTGGAAACAAATTCATCATTTCAGCCTTTTTTCCTACGTGCTTTGAAGCGAGAAATGTTTACTTTAATCAAGAAATTTGATTCTCATTAGGCAATACCCGAAAATTGGATATAGGTACAAAATACACAATAGTTACTTATGCATAACTACCATGACAAAACGTGAAAGCAAATTGAGTTCTAATATTATTGACATCATGTCCGAGCTTCGAGTGTGTTAACAAGAAGTGTTCAAGGTTCAATTTTCTCCATGTATGGCAGATTATTTGTCCCCTCTAGGAAATGGAATTTAGGCAGATTAGAAGTGTGACATTTGGGTAGTGAAAAATAAGAGTAATTGCTAAAAGGTAAAGAGACTTTTCCTAAATTTTCATTCCTTTTAAAATTGTCATGCCAAAAAAATAAGTAATTTTTTCATGTGATGAGTTCTTGAGGCTCACTCCATATTTTATTATTGTTAAATTACCTATTTAACATTTTGACTTTTTTGTCATTTTATTTTGTAACCTTTCTTTTCCATGAAAATCCAGCAGTCCAAATTGACTTGACTTAAGCTCCGCCTTCATTGGATGTGATTTCATCTAAAGACAACGTCAGGATTTTGAAGGTACATTTGGTACAGTATAGGTAATATGTAGAATGTTCATATATTTTGTCTCGCAGATTATGCTGTCGAAGGCTTTAGGTTATTAGTCTACCTCTACCTACGTAAGTTCATGTTCTTTCCATATTGACGTTTTACATGGAAGAAACCTGTCAACGTGACAAGGCTGTGTTACGGAGAGAACACGAGTCTAAATAGAAAGAATGTTAAAGGATTCGCAAAACCCGGGGAAAAAGAAAGTCTTTTTTTCCAATGGAAAAAGGAAAATGTTTTGTTGCATAATAAAAAACTTTGTTAATTAAATCTGGAAACAATGTAATGCTCGGAAAAATGAATAAAAAGCTACATACCGTTTGAAAAATGTCGAGTATTGTTAGACAAAAAATGGAAAGTGAAATGGAAAAAAAGGGCTGATGGGGAACTGTGGAAGTTATTGGCATACTTGAGAAAGACAAATAAACATAATTAAATTAGAGAAGGGTTATGAAGTCCCTGTTCGTGGAGTTGACAAAGGCATTGATTCATTAGTGAAAGGGGGATACGGTTCAAGCACGAGCGGCGGCATAAAAATTCGAATAAGGAAAACCATTTACAAGACAATACACACATCAATTCCATTTAGAACGGAAAATCTAAGAAAACAACAGTTCTGATATACCTAGATGTATTATTCGTAGAGAATGGGGAACTGTGGAAGTTATTGGCATACTTGAGAAAGACAAATAAACATAATTAAATTAGTGAAAGGGGGATACGGTTCAAGCACGAGCGGCGGCATAAAAAATTCGAATAAGGAAATACAAGACAATACACAAGACAATACACACATCAATTCCATTTAGAACGGAAAATCTAAGAAAACAACAGTTCTGATATACCTAGATGTATTATTCGTAGAGCTTCAGAAAAGTGAAAGGAAAATGTGAGAGACCAATCTAGCAAAGTAAACTGATTGGTACTAAGTTCACCAAGAATAATATCTCTGCATTTGGAATACCACGAGTTCATAATATTCAAATAGGAAGTAGAAAACCTGTAATTAAGGATGAGGCACAAAGTGCCAGGAGTGAACCAAACGCCGACCTAATGACAGACCTTATCACCTAATGGCAAACCAAATCACCTAATGACACAACTGGTCACCCAATGAAGTAATTTGGAATAATTTGAATATAATGATGGAGCTACCAGAATAGATGGGACTACCGGTTACCAAATCCCTATTACTCTTGGAGTGCACATTGTGAGAAGCAAAATAAACCAAAAAAATCTGGTGTGAACATCACACGACTTTCCTTATCCTATTGAATGATGCTTATTTGAGTGTTCTTTTACCCTAACTTTTACAATATCTCTAACCGTTTTGTCGCTATAGCTGAAAACCGCCAAAAAACGGTCGAAATCTGTCAAAAGCGGTCAAAATACCGCCAAGCGCAGCAACCATCTCAAACAAACGTTTTGTGTTGCATCCTTGTCACATTAGTGAACCACATACCAAATTCCCATCTCAACCAAACGTTTTGTGTTGCATTCTTGGCACATTTGTGAACTACATACCAAATTTCAAGTCTCTAGCTTATACCGTTCCCGAGATATTGTTAAATTACACCGCCCGCCAAAAAGCGGTAAAATGCCGCCAACCGTTGCACCGATCTTAACCAAAAGTTTCGTGTCGCATCCTTGTCACACTGAAAAAGCGGTAAAATGCCGCCAAGCGTTGCACCGGTCTTAACCAAAAGTTTCGTGTCGCATCCTTGTCACATTTGACAGCTGCATGCTGTAAAATGCCGCCAACCGTTGCACCGATCCTAACCAAAAGTTTCGTGTCGCATCCTTGTCACATTTGACAGAAAAAGCAGTAAAATGCCGCCAACCGTTGCACCGGTCTTAACCAAAAGTTTCGTGTCGCATCCTTGTCACATTTGACAGCTTATACCAAATTTCAAGTCTCTAGCTCTTACCGTTCTCGAGATATGTTGTTTACAGACAGACAGACACACAGACACACACACGGACCAATGGCTGAAACTTTGGATTTAGGCTCTAGGGACCTCAAAACGTGTTTTGGCACTAAAATTTGACCATCGAAAATTTGACCCGATTACATTACTTTCCTTCCTATAGGATAAGGAAAGTAAAAAGACGAGAAACTCCCGGTTTTGACCCGATTACATTACTTTCCTTTCTATATAAGCAAAGTAAAAATAATAGAAGCTAGGTACATAATAACTACCTTTAGCGATGCTTTTTCGTGCGTCAAGAAAAACAGGGTTCTCTTGTGTTTAAATACCTATCAATAGCGCACGATAGTGGATGCCATTTCTATACATACATATCTGTGGCATAACCACAGGAAATATGAATTCGAATGAATAATTCAAATCGTGCTCTTTATTTCCATTTCTATACATACATATCTGTGGCATAACCACAGGAAATATGAATTCGAATGAATAATTCAAATCGTGCTCTTTATTGAAACAAGGGACGGTGCACAGAGGGATGTGATATTTACGATGCAGTGGTAGTTTGGTGGTGTATCGCGCCAAGACCATAAATCTTCCACATGCAAATTTAATATGTGAGACAACTGTCTCAGTGAAACATATTAGTCAACTAGAGGAGACAAAGAAGAGAACAAGGAAATTTCATGTTGAGTCTGTGAGGTTCATCATTTCAGCCTTTTTTCCTACGTGTTTTGAAGCGAGAAATGTTTACTTTAATCAAGCAATTTGATTCTCATTAGGCAATAGCCGAAAATTGAATATAGGTACAAAATACACAATAGTTACTTATGCATAACTACCATGACAAAACGTGAAAGCAAATTGAGTTCTAATATTATTGACATCATCCATCTTGTTATTTTCCTGTGACAATTGAGAATGTTTTCTCCACTGCAGTATAAAGTTCCCTATTATCCCTGTTTACAACTATTAGAGGTATTCCTTTGTGTGGGAAACAATTCGTTTGTGAAATTATTACAGCTACAAAATCTGCAAAAGAATTTAAAGTTGTAAATGTATAGGGAGTCTTAAATTATACGCGTACTTACGTACCTAGTATTGAGAGAAAAGTTCATACCTACATATAGGTCCTTTGCTCTAGACCGGAGAAAATGAATAGGTCCCAAAATACGTACTGTTCTACTCTAAGTATTTAAGTAAATCTAGGTAGGTACGTATACATTCTTACATTATTGAAAGTTCATACCTACATATAGGTCCTTTGCTCTAGACCGAAGAAAATGAATAGGTCCCAAAATACGTACTGTTCTACTCTAAGTATTTAAGTAAATCTAGGTAGGTACGTATACATTCTTACATTATTCTTCTTATGAGGTTAAGGAAAGTAAAAATAAATAAATACCTTGGATAAGAATAAATAAATCAATAAACTCTTCAAAATGTACGTGAGATCTTACACCCAATACTCAATAACTTCTAATTCTAAACATAAAAGTTCAAATCCTAGGTACGTCTAGCTACCGTTATCAAACTAGACGAAGCATGAAGAAAGTTTTTATTTGAGATAGGTATTATTTCCCATTTATGAGAGTAAAAATTCCAATAGTAAAAAGAAGAAGAAAAAAGTTATTGGAAAAATGCCTGATTATATTAGCTTTGCTCCAAGTGATTTGTCAATTTTTATTAACAGAAAAGTTTTCTAAAACGTTTTTCTAGCATTTGAACTTTCAACTTTTCAACTCGAGAAAGATCGTAATAGTTAATTGCTTTTTTACAGTTGGCAATCATCATAGAAGAAATAAAATTAATATGAGGACCATGGCATTTTGTAATGCTCGTAATTGTTACATATAAGTACATAATTGTTATACATATAGGACTCATAGGAGTAATAAGTATAATATTTAAAACGTTAAAAGTAAATAACGTTATTCTTTTCACATGAGCTCTTCTTTACAAGTTTTCAAGATAGAACTCTAGAGGGAAAACATTTTTTTTTTTTATTCAGGCAATAATGAAATTCAGCTCTTTATTGAAACAAGGGACGGTGCACAGAGGGATGTGATATTTACGATGCAGTGGTAGTTTGGTGGTGTATCGCGCCAAGACCATAAATCTTCCACATGCAAATTTAATAGGTATGTGAGACAACTGTCTCAGTGAAACATATTAGTCAACTAGAGGAGACAAAGAAGAGAACAAGGAAATTTCATGTTGAGTCTGTGAGTTTTGAAAATTTATAAACCTGAGCTGATGATGGCTTTCCAAAACATGACAAAATCTATCTGTACGAGTAGGTACAATTTTCATACATAGAATTATTTGATCATTTACGTAAGATATTGGTATTTGGTACCCCACCTATGGGATCATGAATTCTTTAATCCATAGACAACCCATAAAATTTTCAGAGCTGAATAAAAAGTCTTTTTTCTATCTCCCATAAAAATTCTAATGGCGAAGTTTTACATTTTATTATTAACATTTACGTCAAAGCCTGATGATATAAAGATGGAATTTTTCGATTCTCTTTCCAAAAACGTGAAACAATTTGACTTCTTTACTACTTACTATAAAAGCCTTCCTCCCCTTTTCTTTTTTATGTCTCACTGCCTTTCGATATTTTAATTTGCGAATTTTTTTTCCTTCTATGAACGCAGGAAAAGGAATCCAAATAAATTTCCGTTTTTTTTTTTGAGTAAATGAAGAAAATAATAATAAACATTCGGTACTCTGGTAGACACGAGTACAGCTACATAATTACCTATATACTCGTATTTATGTGGATACTGTATTAAATAAATAATTGACAGGATAAAGTGAGGTCTTTTGGGGGCTTTCAACCCAAAAGATTCAGTGCCCAAATTCAGGTTCAAACCTCAGAGATCAGCTTTTCTCATCGAAGATGTCTACTCGCTCATCTAAGAGGAAAGGACCACAGTGTCGTAAAAATTCCACTTCAAAATAACAGATGTCAATTTCTTGGAATGAAAACTTTTCCAAATTTTCACTTAAGAAAGGTCGAAAAGGTATTCTTTGATCAAAATGTTAATTAAAACTTCCCCCCATCATGGTCATCACCTTAATGGTGTTTTATTCTTCATGTTTTTGTGCCTTCCTTTAGTCTGTGAGAAAAACGAGGAAAAAGAATACAATAGCAAATTTTTCATGCAAATAACCCTATAATAACACATCCGAAAATAATTCCATTTCCAAAAATTATATAAACATTGAATTTGTATCAAATTTGTCAAATGTACACCTCACCGCTCCTCTTTATCTCGCTGAGCATGTTTCGCTTGTAATATGTATAATGTATATTCTGAATTGATATTTTTTAAAAGACTTTTAAATTTTTTAGTAGGCACTTTGAGATAAGACTTTTGGGGCATAATTAATTACACAGAACATACCTAATTACCTCACTAATATTTCTCCAAAGCGTAAGCAAGTATAAAATTTATGGTGGTGTACATATTTTCAATTTTCTACGCATAAATTTTAGAGTGTTTTTAAAAAGACTATATCGGATAGGTATTAGCTACTTATTTGGATGCAAGCATTACAACAAATTGATCTATAAAATGAACTCGAGGCTCAGGAAAATCATTAAAACAAGGTCTCAACATTAAGTATCTCACAACATAATAAAGGAAAACATCAAAAAATTACATAGAAACTTAAAAAGTCGTCCTAAAAACGTATCTTGACTGGGTTTTATAGCTTTTTCAACTATCTACTGAACCTTGGCTTCTTTAGGACTTACGAAAGCTTGTTGGAAAGATTTATTTTGTACCTAATATCTGACGGAAATATTTTTTTCCTAACCTAAAAGTTCTTTTCATTATACTTCGCATTGACTCGAGAAAATTGGAATTTATCCCTGACCTGTACAGGGAGGGAGAGAGAAAGAGAGAGAGAATTAGAGAGAAAAAAAGGAAGGAATTAGAGAGAAAGAAAAGAAGTAATAATCAAACATGTAGGCCCCATCCAGTCTTCAATAAAAAGGTTTCCGTTTTTTGCTACCTACTTTCCGATCCTTAAAAACGTGAAACCGTCAAGATTTTATTAGGACCGGATTTCACATTGTAATGCGATTTTTTCCCCTCGATAATTTTTAACCTTGTTAGAAACCTCGTGTATCCATAGGGGTTTTGAAGTTTAAATTTCTAAACTAATAATATTAAAGCTCCTGGCTTTGGTTCAAATAGCGCTGGCAAATATCAAGTTCTTTTAATTATACTTTGTATTGACTCGAGAAAATTGGAATTTATCCCTGACCTGTACAGGGAGGGAGAGAGAAAGAGAGAGAGAGAGAGAGAAAAGAGAGAGAGAGAAATTAGAGAGAAAGAAAAGAAGTAATAATCAAACATGTAGGCCCCAACCAGTCTTCAATAAAAAGGTTTCCGTTTTTTGCTACCTACTTTCCGATCCTTAAAAACGTGAAACCGTCAAGATTTTATTAGGACCGGATTTCACATTGTAATGCGATTTTTTCCCCTCGGTAATTTTTAACCTTGTTAGAAACCTCGCGTGTATCCATAGGGGTTTTGAAGTTTAAATTTCTAAACTAATAATATTAAAGCTCCTGGCTTTGGTTCAAATAGCGCTGGCAAATATTTATGAATATGAAAGAACTGATCGGTTCCTTTGCGCAGAAAAAGTCTTTCGTCAAAAATACTGGGTACCTATCTGCAGATATGAAAAAGGAAAATGAAGGGGGGAAATAATGAAAAATGGTAAATAATTCAGTGATAGTCGTATTGAAATTTTCAACTAACTTGTCATAACTTATTGTCAAATTGAATAAAGTACAAATTCAGATAACCTTGTTATTTCTACGTTTGGGTACCTAGGTACCTATCTGCAGATATGAAAAAGGAAAATGAAGGGGGGAAATAATGAAAAATGGTAAATAATTCAGTGACAGTCGTATTGAAATTTTCAACTAACTTGTCATAACTTATTGTCAAATTGAATAAAGTACAAATTCAGATAACCTTGTTATTTCTACGTCCAATCTAAATAAAGCACTTGCAACTTTATTTTGATCGAAAAGCACTGCACTTAGAACCACTTTGATCGACGTATTCGAAAGCTCAAAGTTTTCGTGGAAAATCCTTCTCTCCTGCGATGGGAATGAAGAGGCTCTAATGAAAAATACGTTCTTCCTGTCTCCCTGCCCTTCCTCAGCAACTCCTACTTGGTTTATTACCTACCGACAACAAGTTTTCAATGGGAATATTTTTTTTTTCTTCTTTTTTACATTTTCCTCAACTTACAATGGATTTTAAACCTTTATGGAAGTCTCATGTTCGAAACTTTGCGTTTTTTCCCTCGTGGGAGATTAGTAGAAATGAGAAGACAACGAAGGATAAGATAAGGAGAGATTGAGGAGGGATAGAGAAACCCTTCCCCAGCAACTCCTACTTGGTTTATTACCTACCGACAACAAGTTTTCAATGGGAATATTTTTTTTTTTTCTTCTTTTTTACATTTTCCTCAACTTACAATGGATTTTAAACCTTTATGGAAGTCTCATGTTCGAGACTTTGCGTTTTTTCCCTCGTGGGAGATTAGTAGAAATGAGAAGACAACGAAGGATAAGATAAGGAGAGATTGAGGAGGGATAGAGAAAGAAGGAAGAAAAGATAAGACAAGGAGAGGGAAAGGAGAAAAGAGTGATGGAATTAGAGGATGGGAATGGATCGAAAGAATATGAACAGGAGGGTAGGGAGATATGAAGAAGGAAAGGGAAGAAGAGGCAAGAGAAAACATAAAAGGAGGAGAAACCAAATGCAGTGATAAAAGGAGGCGAGAGGAGCGAAATTGATATAATTGGAATCTGATATATTTATCTACTATTCCTCCTTGTAACCACTGAACAGAAGCGAAAATCAGGAAGGAGATGGAAAGAGGAAGAGGAGGAGGAGAAGAAAGAATGGATCGAAAGAACATGAACAGGAGGGTAGGGAGATATGAAGAAGAAGTAAAAGGAGGAAGAGGCAAGGGAAAACATAAAAGGAGGAGAAACCAAATGCAGTGATTAAAGGAGGCGAGAGGAGTCTCATCGGAACTCCAGGAGCGAAATTGATATAATTGGAATCTGAGATAATTATCTACTATTCCTCCTTGTAACCACTGAACAGAAGCGAAAATCAGGAAGGAGATGGAAAGAGGAAGAGGAGGAGGAGGAGGAGAAGAAGAAGAGGAGGAGGAGAAGAACGAGAAGGAGAAGGAGCACATGGGAAATCCCCTGAAGATTTTCGTCTGCAGTTCTACCTGATTTGATGTAGCCGTAAAAACAGGGTGTTTTGTGAAATGATAAAGGTCTTTTTTTTACTGCAGGTAGTTAACAGGCTATTTAGGTAGATATAAGGTCTGTGACATTGTGATGACAGAATTCAATCCAATCCATTTGATGAAAATTAATTGCCGAAAAGAGATGGAAACTGAAAATCCATTTTACATTTTCCTCAACTTACAATGGATTTTAAACCTTTATGGAAGTCTCATGTTCGAGACTTTGCGTTTTTTCCCTCGTGGGAGATTAGTAGAAATGAGAAGACAACGAAGGATAAGATAAGGAGAGATTGAGGAGGGAGAGAGAGGAGATAGAAGGAAGAAAAGATAAGACAAGGAGAGGGAAAGGAGAAAAGAGTGATGGAATTAGAGGATGGGAATGGATCGAAAGAACATGAACAGGAGGGTAGGGAGATATGAAGAAGGAGAAGGAGGAAGAGGCAAGGGAAAAGATAAAAGGAGGAGAAACCAAATGCAGTGATTAAAGGAGGCGAGAGGAGCGAAATTGATATAATTGGAATCTGAGATATTTATCTACTATTCCTCCTTGTAACCACTGAACAGAAGCGAAAATCAGGAAGGAGATGGAAAGAGGAAGAGGAGGAGATGGAGGAGGAGGAGGAGGAGGAGGAGGAGAAGAAGAAGAAAAAGAAGAAGAAGAGGTGGAGAAGAACAAGAAGGAGAAGGAGCACATGCGGGAAATCCCCTGAAGATTTTCGTCTGCAGTTCTACCTGATTTGATGTAGCCGTAAAAACAGGGTGTTTTGTGAAATGATAAAGGTCTAAGAAAAAGAAGGAGAAGGAGCACATGGGAAATCCCCTGAAGATTTTCGTCTGCAGTTCTACCTGATTTGATATAGCCGTAAAAACAGGGTGTTTTGTGAAATCTGAAATGATAAAGGTCTTTTTTTTACTGCAGGTAGTTAACAGGCTATTTAGGTAGATATAAAGTCTGTGACATTGTGATGACAGAATTCAATCCAATCCATTTGATGAAAATTAATTGCCGAAAAGAGATGGAAACTGAAAATCCATTTTAGGTAGATACAAGGTCTGTGACTCTGTGACATTGTGATGACAGAATTCAATCCAATCCATTTGGTGAAAATTAATTGCCGAAAAGAGATGGAAACTGAAAATCCATTTTTGTGGCTTGTGAGCTGATCAAATATCAAGTTATTTTGAATGGAAATTGAAAAGGTTTTGTCCCTAATTCAATATTATTCATGTATACACATGTAGGTATGTATGTCGATATTTAAGGGAGTGGGATGAGACCTGAGCGTGTGCTTTAAGCCTCAATATTGAAGAAATAAGAAAGATGATTGTACCTATAGGCACAATTCAAGTTTCAATATTTACTTCAAATATTGACGGAAGGTCGTTTTTTCTGCCAAGTCAAGGGGACTTCTCAAGTGCCCCATATTTCACGTTTAAAAAGAATCGTTATAGGTATATTATATAAAAAGAATATTTCTTGAAAAAACCTTTTCAAATTATTACAAAACGATAGACTGACGCAATAACCAACATAAAAATTTACTGTATATTGAATTGGAAAATAGAGTTTCCGATTCATTTTTATTGAGGGCACTTTTGGAGGACTACATTATACAAGGAGATGTTTGTGACTTGTAATAATACAAAAGAGAAAATTATTACATAATTATTTGGATATTTATTTAGGTGGTGTATAAAATTGTAACTCCATTAGCTTTTTCTTAATATGTATTCTTCATAACCGGGATCTAAAACTCTCCTTATAGAGTGTCGTTCTCACCATATTGAATTTAATTTCAGCTCCAAAATGGCGAGAAAAATGCTAGGAAAATATAGACTCCATTAGCTTTTTCTTAATATGTATTCTTCATAACCGGGTTCTAAAACTCTCCTTATAGAGTGTCGTTCTCACCATATTGAATTTAATTTCAGCTCCAAAATGGCGAGAAAAATGCTAGGAAAATATAAAGGATATGATATGAACACTATGAAAAAGGGGTTTTAATCACACATATGAGCCATTCTTGGAGAAAACAAAGAACAGAATCGAATTCTTCGACACAAAAATAGGCACTATGCAAAAATTCACTGAGAAAAAGCACTTTAATCACTATTAATTCAAGGAAAAAAGCAGAGCAAAATTACACGATGCGTACAGCTTGAAAGTTGAACTCGGAATCTAAAAAACTTTGTTAATTAAATCTGGAAACAATGTAATGCTCGGAAAAATGAATAAAAAGCTACATACCGTTTGAAAAATGTCGAGTATTGTTAGACAAAAAAATGGAAAGTGAAATGGAAAAACGAGGGCTGATGGGGAACTGTGGAAGTTATTGGCATACTTGAGAAAGACAAATAAACATAATTAAATTAGAGAAGAGTTATGAAGTCCCTGTTCGTGAAGTTGACAAAGGCATTGATTCATTAGTGAAAGGGGGATACGGTTCAAGCACGAGCGGCGGCATAAAAATTCGAATAAGGAAAACCATTTACAAGACAATACACATCAATTCCATTTAGAACGGATAATCTTAGAAAACAACAGTTCTGATATACCTAATAGATGTATTATTCGTAGAGCTTCAGAAAAGTGAAAGGAAAATGTGAGAGACCAATCTAGCAAAGTAAACTGATTGGTACTAAGTTCACCAAGAATAATATCTCTGCATTTGGAATACCACGAGTTCATAATATTCAAATAGGAAGTAGAAAACCTGTAATTAAGGATGAGGCACAAAGTGCCAGGAGTGAACCAAACGCCGACCTAATGACAGACCTTTCACCTAATGGCAAACCAAATCACCTAATGACACAACTGGTCACCCAATGAAGTAATTTGGAATAATTTGAATATAATGATGGAGCTACCAGAATAGATGGGACTACCGGTTACCAAATCCCTATTACTCTTGGAGTGCACATTGTGAGAAGCAAAGTAAACCAAAAAATAATAGAAACTACATAAACACTACCTTTAGCGATGCTTTTTCGTGCGTCAAGAAAAACAGGGTTCTCTTGTGTTTAAATACCTATCAATAGCGCACGATAGTGGATGTGCCTATTTCACCATTACCATTATGTAGCAAAATTTCACGTAAAACTTGAAATGGAAATACCTAAAGTGTGAATTAATCATGTTAAATTTATAAGAATGAAGAGGGGGAAAAAAGAAAAAAAAAAGACAATAATAATAATTAAGGTAATCAATTAACACTATAGTCATCAATTAAAGGCATAGTAAAATCACTTAGGTATTAGTTGATGTGTCAATTTTACTCTGTTTATTCCATTATGTTCTGTTAAACCAAGGAATTTAAAAGCTTAAGGCATCTAATTTTAGTAAAGTATGATCTGTAAAACAAACATACCCTATCTTCATGACTTCATAAAGGTACTTTATGGCCCAAGTGGTCCCGATTTCCCTTATAAACAACACGTAACAGGTAGTCAGTAAAAAGTTTTATGTCAATTGTATAGGTACCTAAGACAGAGACTACTGAAATACTATAAAGAAGACAAAACAATGTTCTTTATTCTAGACTGCACTTTTTATTATCTGTTTTATTTCAGGTAGGTAAGTATTTATTTACTTTTAATTTTTGGGTGGCTAGTAGGTATGTAGGGTTTTGGATGGTTGATAGGGTTGAATGGTAGATGATTGCCTTAGGCAATAATTTCTTCTTTTGCTTGTAATTTTTCTGTATTTTGTGTACATGTAATTATAAATAAACAATAAAGAGTTCTGAATAGATCCTGATGACGGTTGCCTTAGGCAATAATTTCTTCTTTTGCTTGTAATTTTTCTGTATTTTGTGTACATGCAATTATAAAAAAATAAACAATAAAGAGTTCGGAATAATAATAGTAGGTAGGTACACCTATAACAAAGTAAATAGATCCTGATGACGTTCAATAGACTGTAATTGGAATCTTCTGTGAAACAGTTATAAAGTAGGTACTTATACTTACCCTGTATGTAAGTAGGTATTATTGATTTGAGTAGAAAGCTTGTTTTCGTTTAATTTAAGATGAGAGGCGGCTGTACTAGTTTTGTTATTATTAGATATTGTTTTCAGATAAAATACGCTTTCGTCATTAGAGCAATTTGAAATTATTAGGTAGGTATAATATCTATGTTGTTCAGAAATACATAAGAACTAAGACGGAAAAACACTTGAAAATTCAACTTGTATTATGGAGTTGAATGCATAAGAAATACGACAGAATAACAATTGAAAATTTACCTTTATAGAGCAAGGTGCAGAGCCGCATAGCTATAATAACATTCAGTTAATTACGTCTTTTGAACAGTTACCTCAAGTTAAGAAGACTCCAGAAATAACCCAAGGAAAATATAGATAGTTACCTAGATATTCATAAGTTTGCTGAGAAAAGATAATAATTATCTATCGTTTCGTATAGGTACCTACTCAATCGTATTTCTGTGACTTTGTCAGCATCACGATTGAAAACCCATTTTCTCAGCAAGATGGAAAATTCGCTTCGTTATTTTTTCTGGGTCGAACAAATAAATAAAAAAGTCATTGTTCTAGTACGCTTCTTAGGTACCTAATACTCAATCGTATTTCTGTGACTTTGTCAGCATCACGATTGAAAATCCATTTTCTCAGCAAGATGGAAAATTCGCTTCGTTATTTTTTGGTACCTACTCAATCGTATTTCTGTGACTTTGTCAGCATCACGATTGAAAATCCATTTTCTCAGCAAGATGGAAAATTCGCTTCGTTATTTTTTCAGACTTTCTGATGATTTTACAAAACTGGGGGATTTTAAGTATATTTATCTACAGATCCATAGAGACCAACACTACCATACTATATGTATACCATAGAGACCAACACTGAAATAATCCCTACCCACACTGTAATATTATCCTCTGTATAGTTACCTACAATGAGAAAACGTCATTTCTTTCGGTAGTTATACCCAACCGTACCTACTTGTATCTGTGTTTTGATGCTTGTTGTATGTATGTAGGTAGTAGGTACGTCATCTCATACATATGACATGGCTAGGATATGGAGTTTCCTATGTTTAGATTTAGAATATTGAGTAATCGAGAGGTTTCAAGAACGGTGTACAATATATTATACACATGTACATACTTACGAATATGTGTTACAAATCAATAATTGCCTATATTGCCTCCATGAATGATGATATATGCAACCCGCATCATGTGCTAGCGAATGAAAACATTCCCGTATCGAAGGTTCCTACTGAAGGTCAGTGACAGCAAAGGACGGGGCGTTTAACAGAGGTAAAATAAAATCAATACTAAATTAAAAACCATTTTCTAATTTTCTCAGAGCAAAGTTAAAATTGACATATTTTGACTACAGAGGTAAAATAAAATCAATATATACTAAATTAAAAACCATTTTCTAATTTTCTCAGAGCAAAGTTAAAATTGACATATTTTGACTAAACAGGAATAAATAAATACGGACAAGAGGTAAAATAAAATCAATACTAAATTAAAAACCATTTTCTAATTTTCTCAGAGCAAAGTTAAAATTGACATATTTTGACTAAACAGGCCCGAGTTCTCCATTACATTCATTGAAATTGGTTTTATATTCTGTGACAAAATTTAGCGCAGGGCATTGTCATTTCTGACCGCATATGGAACTTTAACCCATTTCAGACAACGAATGGATTTTACTACTATTCGACGGAAAGCGAGTAGCGTACCCATTTACATAGGAATTCATTGAAATTGGTTTTATATTCTGTGACAAAATTTAGCGCAGGGCATTGTCATTTCTGACCACATATGGAACTTTAACCCATTTCAGACAACGAATGGATTTTACTACTATTCGACGGAAAGCGAGTAGCGTACCCACTTACATAGGTCCGTCGTGATTTTTACTTTCCTTTTTCAACCAAATTTCAGTTGTTTAACCTTTAGACTTTCTTACACAGGTCCGTCGTGGTTTTTACATTCCTTTTTCAACCAAATTTCAGTTGTTTAACCTTTAGACTTTCTGATGATTTTACAAAACTGGGGGATTTTAAGTATATTTATCTACAGATCCATAGAGACCAACACTACCATACTATATGTATTTACATAGGTCCGTCGTGATTTTTACTTTCCTTTTTTAACCAAATTTCAGTTGTTTAACCTTAGACTTTCTGATGATTTTACACAACTGGGGGATTTCAAGTATATTTATCTACAGATCCATAGAGACCAACACTACCATGCTATACGTATACCATAGAGACCAACACTAAAATAATCCCTACCCACACTGTAATATTATCCTCTGTATAGTTATGTATAGTTACCTACAATGAGAAAACGTCATTTCTTTCGGTAGTTATACCCAACCGTACCTACTTGTATCTGTGTTTTGATGCTTGTTGTTCCTTGCTTTTCATTTATAATTGCAGAATGAGTAGAATTTTTTTTGCATATAAATGAATTCTTTTATTACATTTCTCTCTTGCTTCCTCTAATTTAATGTGCCACTTGTTTTGGAGTATTTTCTTGATTGCAGAATGAGTAGAATTTTTTTTTTTTGCATATAAATGAATTCTTTTATTACATTTCTCTCTTGCTTCCTCTAATTTAATGTGCCACTTGTTTTGGAGTATTTTCTTAACTACGTTCCTACGTACCATGATATCTGATGAAGAAGGCGTTCAGTACCTATTTACAATTTACAAATCAGTAAAATCGGGTACAAACTCCCTAATCCCACCATGAATTAAAGATAAAAGTTGGATACATTATCTGATTCTACAAAAGTCGTGTCTATTATCTTTGACAGTTGAGATGGTCTGTATTTGAAACGTCAATTATTTCCTAATTGTGAGGTATCAAATCAGTAAAATTGGGTACAAACTCCTTAAAACTCACCATTAATTAAAGATAAAAATAATACTCATAAAGGCTCTGCTTGGATACATTATCCGATTCTACAAAAGTCGTGTCTATTATCTTTGACAGTTGAGATGGTCTGTATTGGAAACGTCAATTATTTCCTAATTGTGAGGTATCAAATTGCCTTAGGCAATATTTTCTTCTTTTGCTTGTAATTTTTCTGTATTTTGTGTACATGTAATTATAAATAAACAATAAAGAGTTCTGAATAGATCCTGATGACGTTCAATAGACTGGAATTGGAATCTTCTGTGAAACAGTTATACAGTAGGTAGGTACTTATACTTACCCTGTAGGTAAGTAGGTGTATTATTAAACAGTTATAAAGTAGGTACCTACCCTGTAGGTAAGTAGGTATTATTGATTTGAGTAGAAAGCTTGTTTTCGTTTAATTTAAGATGAGAGGCGGCTGTACTAGTTTTGTTATTATTAGAAGTTAGAAGATTCATTGTAACCTGATACCTATTACAGAGTCAAGATATCGTCATCAAATTTCACTGGAAACGGTAAAAGTTTTCTGCAATAAATGGGGATGAAGCAATGAGAGTGAAAAGTGGAATGGAGAGATCTATCGGGTTTCAAATCTAAATGTTTTTCATTCATCCTTAAAATAAAACAAAGATGAGAGTACTAACCCAAGCTTCAAGCATTTATTCCATGTAATAGAAGGCAATTTGAAATTATTAGGTAGGTATAATACCTATGTTGTTCAGAAATACATAAGAACTAAGACGGAAAAACACTTGAAAATTCAACTCTGCAATAAATGGGGATGAAGCGATGAGAGTGAAAAGTGGAATGGAGAGATCTAGGTATCGGGTTTGAAATCTAAATGTTTTTCATTCATCCTTAAAATAAAACAAAGATGAGAGTACTAACCCAAGCTTCAAGCATCTATTCCTCACAACATGGTTTCCTTTAATGGCAACAGGAACAAAAAATGTTTTCATCAAAGAGATGATGCAGGGGAAGACAATCAAGGAGAGGAAGAAACAAAAGGGAAAGTGGGAATGGGATAAGACGGTGAGAAATCTGATATAACCCCATAAGCTTTTGACTACGTTCCTACGTACCATGATATCTGATGAAGAAGGCGTTCAGTACCTATTTACAAATCAGTAAAATCGGGTACAAACTCCTTAAAACCCACCATGAATTAAAGATAAAAGTAATACTCATAAAAGCTCTGCTTGGATACATTATCTGATTCTACAAAAGGCGTGTCTATTATCTTTGACAGTTGAGATGGTTTGTATTGGAAACGTCAATTATTTCCTAATTGTGAGGTATCAAGATTTATCCTCTATTTGTTTTTCCAAGAAAAAGAAAAGTTAGAAGATTCATTGTAACCTGATACCTATTACAGAGTCAAGATATCGTCATTAAATTTCACTGGAAACGGTAAAAGTTTTCTGCAATAAATGGGGATGAAGCAATGAGAGTGAAAAGTGGAATGGAGAGATCTATCGGGTTTGAAATCTAAATGTTTTTCATTCATCCTTAAAATAAAACAAAGATGAGAGTACTAACCCAAGCTTCAAGCATCTATTCCATGTAATAGAAAAACAGAAAAGTTGGAAATTAACTTTTTCTCGTGATTTTATTTTAATTTGAAAATTGCTTGCTATTTGTTTTCTAATGAAGAAATGCAGCCAAGAAAAATTTGTTTTTAAAACATTTTTTTCCCCAACAACGATCTCGACTTTAATGTCAGCTGAAGTTTTAGAAAGTTCACTTCATTTTTAATCTAAGTCGAGAACCTCTAGAAACTTTTGAAAATTTATAAACCTGAGCTGATGATGGCTTTCCAAAACATGACAAAATCTATCTGTACGAGTAGGTACAATTTTCATACATAGAATTATTTGATCATTTACATGAGATATTGGTATTTGGTAGGTACCCACCTATGGGATCATGAATTCTTTAATCCATAGACAACCCATAGAATTTTCAGAGCTGAATAAAAAGTCTTTTTTCTATCTCCCATAAAAATTCTAATGGCGAAGTTTTACATTTTATTATCAACATTTACGTCAAAGCCTGATGATATAAAGATGGAATTTTTCGATTCTCTTTCCAAAAACGTGAAACAATTTCACTTCTTTACTACTCTAATGATGATGAAGAAGAAGAAGAAGAAGAAGAAGAACAGAACTGTGACTACAGGAGTAACTTCGTACTTCGTACACTATACAAATTTTGAAGGTGCTAATGTGTGAGTAAATTTACTAAACTAGGTGTTTACTCTGTTACTTTCTTTTTTGGGTGACATTTTAGTGAGCAATTCAGTAGGTACATCAGGAAAGATTCTACACAGAGCCGAATTTTTAGATAACCAGTCCAGAGTTCACTGCCATTACCAACCTACTTTCTTTTTTGGGTTACATTTTCGTGAGCAATTCAGTAGGTACATCAGGAAAGATTCTACACAGAGCCGAATTTTTAGATAACCAGTCCAGAGTCCACTGCCATTACCAACTAATAAGTTATTTTTGATAAGTCAAATTTTAATCAGATTCCTAAACTGCTTTTTGAAAAGGACATACATATGTAGCATACTCGTAGGCATAGAGAATTAGAGATTAGGATGTGTTCCCCTCCCAGATTCCTAAACTGCTTTTTGAAAAGGACATACATATGTAGCATACTCGTAGGCATAGAGAATTAGAGATTAGGATGTGTTCCCCTCGATAAGTCAAATTTTAACCAGATTCCTAAACTGCTTTTTGAACAGGACATACATATGTAGCATACTCGTAGGCATAGAGAATTAGAGATTAGGATGTGTTCCCCTCTGTTAATAGGAGATGCAGTTTTAAATGGATCTCTTGATTAGGTATTCATCTACCTAATTTTAATGCAGATTAAAAGATTAACTACAATCTTTCTGTCTTAATTTCAAAATGAGACGTCAAATCTTTCGGGGTCTTGTGATAAATCATACATAATTAATTAATCATTTCTGAAATTTAATAGTCCGTAGAAATCCTATTAGATAGAAAGTATTCCTAGATAGAAAAGATCTTTCTTACTATAATCACAAGATTATTATAGGAGATTCACATCTAGTCCACTTTATCCAGGTAGACATAAGTTTTCCGCAAATACTGGAGATACCTATGGCTCCATTGTGACCGAGTATTATGATATTTATTAAGTTGATAAATTTGTGGGAAAAGCGTTGGGAAACGAGGAACTTTCTGGTCCTGTCTTAAACACATTTTATTTTTTCCCGGCTTTTTTTTTGACAGACAATTTGTTAAAATGAACACAAGAGAAATATCAGGGGCAAAGATAGATATATTCATTACGGTTCCAGCGGAATAGGTTAGGTGGACTAGGATTTAACAGATATAGATTCTGATGTATAATAATCTGTTCTATCTTGAGAAATAAATGTGCATGAGATCTTGTTCTACTGACTGGACATTGTCTTGTGACTGGACTTTGGTATAGATTCTGTGATCTGATCCAGTCAATTCCGACGTAATAACAGAAAGATTATGACCTTTTTCTTTTAAGTATTCAGTCCGATACAGAAGAAATCTATAAAAGGAAAGAACTCACTTTTTTATTTCTTTCTAAAGATATGAGGGCACCTAATTGAGTGAATTGGGTTCTGGTGTTTGAAGGACTAGTCGACTAGAATAGTCATTGCCAGGATACACCTGATTATAAAGTGGTCTTTTATTACAATCTTCATGGAGGCTCCTTGATTCCCGCCCCTTGGGGGACTCCTTAAGTTAAGTGATCCGCAATCTCTATTTTGTCAGCCAAAAAACTGACGCTTTAGCCGCCTTCCATCTGTTGCTTACGGTCCAATAGCACGAGCCTCCTTTCGACAATTTTTTTTCACACGTTGCTGAAAGCTCACAGAGTTCTCACGTTTTTTCTAAACGACTTGACGTGTGCTTTTGAGTGTTATTTTTAATTTTTCTATTCCTTTATTTCTCTGAACGGATCCAGAAAACAAACACAGTAAATGCATAACAGCATAACGGAGCTTACTGATACTAGGGGCTTACTTACGTGTACATATGTGGCATACCTACGTCAGGTTGTAAGCTATTTATTGTATGCTAGAGTTAGCTTATTCATGACTCCCCCGAGAATGTGATTATAAATTTATGTACCTATTGTCTGTTATGTTTCATTTGTTTCAGGTAAGGTCGGTAACGAGTTTTCCATGTCCCCAAATTGCACCATGGGTCTGTTAGGTTTCTGACTAATTACAACAGTCAGGTATTGAATTACAAAAGTCAGGTACATATGTTTTAATTCAATAACTAAATTTATTTTTGTACTAAATTTGAGCTGAAAATAGAACGTCATGACGACCAACTTTCGCTGGCAAATCAGTTGCAAAAACTCATTGAAAACGCTTTTCATTCCCTCCAATTTTTTAATTAGGCTGAAAGAAAAACCCCTGATGGCCATTATTAATTCTGTCTCACTAAGCATAAAAAGCTCACATTATCATTATTGCGCTTTCGACTGTTCAAAATGTGTAGGCATGTAAAATATGTAGGTAGGTATTATTATAATTTTATTCTATGCTAGGGAATTAATCAATTAATAATGGTAAGACCTAGAGAAATGAGTCCGCTGTAGTGTAGGTACATAGATAGATAGATACCCATGTGATATAAAAACAATATTTATCCTGGAATTCCTGTATTTTTACTTCCCTTATCCTATAGGAAGGAAAGTAATGTAATCGGGTCAAATTTTGGATGGTCAGTTTTTAGTGCCAAAAGACGTTTTGAGGTCCTTAGAGCCTAAATACAAAGTTTCGGCCATTGGTCCGTGTGTGTGTCTGTCTGACTGTTTGTCTGTAAACAAGATATCTTGAGAGTGGTAAAAGCTAGAGACTTGAAATTTGATATACAACTGTCTAATGTGACAAGGATGCGACACGAAACTTTTGGTTAGGATCGGTGCAACGCTTGGCGGTATTTTGCCGCTTTTTGGCGGTTTTCAGTGTAATTCCATAATAGCTCGGGAACGGCATACCGTAAGCTAGAAACTTGAACTTTGGTATGTAGTTCAAAAAGGTGACAAGGATGCGACACGAACTTTTGGTTAAGATAGGTGCTCCGGTTGGCTGTATTTTGACCGCCTTTTGGCGGTTTTCGACCGCTTTTGGGCGTTTTTCAGCTATACTGAGTAAACGGTTGGAGATATTGTAAAAGTTACAATAGAAGAACATCCAAATAAGCATAATTAAATAGGATAAGGAAAGCCGTGTGATGTTCACACCAGATTTTTGTAACTCGATATATTGACAATTTGACACTGATCATTATAGCGTTTCTGCTCTTGTGACAAACAGACAACCAACCCGCAGCTTTTTGAAAGTCAATACTGTTTGTTTATATTTACATATAATAAACTAGATATACAGAGTTGTATAAAAGATCATGGCTTGTTTTTAGAAAAGTTTTTTGGTATAGTTTTTCTAGAATTAGACTCTTCGGTTCCTGCCTCCCTGTACAAGGATAACTTATAGGTAAATAGGTATCATCAATAGATAGATGTGTCATTCTAAACCTATAATTTATTAGGAAGCTATTCTGTATAATTTGTGGTGAGCACAAGTGTGTTCATAAGGCGTGTTCATAACTTGATCATATAATGTGTAATTTAACATCTAGTAGGTATTATTCACAGCAAAGGTGACCGGAGCGCCAAACTTTCTCGTGTTCATAACTTGATCATATAATGTGTAATTTAACATCTAGTAGGTATTATTCACAGCAAAGGTGACCGGAGCGCCAAACTTTCTAACAGAAATAACAGAATGTAGCTTAACAAATTCCATCGAGTATAATACTTAGAAAATAATATACTTTGAACCTGGTGGATCTACAATATACATTGGTGTAGCTTAACAAATTCCATCGAGTATAATACTTAGAAAATAATATACTTTGAACCTGGTGGATCTACAATATACATTGGTAGGTATTATAAGTATTTACCTCGATAGATAGACATTAGTCGGTGTATATCATTTGCGATCATTACTATGCAATGCCCTATGCAGCTGATTTGAGTATCGATTTCATACTTGTGCGTTGGGTATTAATTTCAAGATAATTTTTCAAACCATAGTACAAAGCTTTTAAAAGTCAATCATATAGCTAACTACAGAAAATACAACATGTAGAAGCACTATACAGGGTACCCCTTGTAAAGTCAATCACCTAGCTAACTACAGAAAATACAACATGTAGAAGCACTATACAGGGTACCCCTTGTACCTATATTATAGTGTGACCTAATTTACTTTCCCTTTGTTCTTTGTTGATTGAACTATTCTTGATTGCAAAAAAAGTCCAGACAGATTGACTTTAGAACTTTGTCAATCTCAACAATTTTCTCATTAATAAAATACAGAGCTAACTCCAATGTAGGATATCACCTTACATACCTATGTATACCTAGATGTATGTAAGTATCCGGTAATTGTGAGCTGGGAGCAATATAGCAAATATCATCCTTATCTCTTAATGCTATAATGTGGACCTGTGAGCAATATTATTTCTTAACTACTCGTCATTCTCACCCAGTTTCCCCCCAGGTTGTGGGAGTGTATATACGCTTAGAGCCCTCAGCTTACGTCACAAATGGCAATAAACGTGGCACGTGGAAATGAGGGTTCATTTTTATCTTTAGAAAGAAGAGCTCCTTCCTCTATTTTCGATCTTCTCTTTTCTCGTCAGGCAGGTGTCAATGAGGATTATTAAATAAACATTTCAAGTCTAAATTTGGTCAAGGGAAAGCTGTTGAGAAATTGAATTTCTTTTGAAATATCTCCTGTTTTAGATCATCTTAAAGAACTATACGAAGGATGCTAATGCTTCTGAATCATCTTCGGAATAACACTTGGTGTACTTGGCACATCCACCAATAACCCTTTTGAGAAATTGAATTTCTTTTGAAATATCTCCTGTTTTAGTTCATCTTAAAGAACTATACGAAGGATGCTAATGCTTCTGAATCATCTTCGGAATAACACTTGGTGTACTTGGCACATCCACCAATAACAGAAACCTTTTGAGAAATTGAATTTCTTTTGAAATATCTCCTGTTTTAGTTCATCTTAAAGAATTATACGAAGGATGCTAATGCTTCTGAATCATCTTCGGAATAACACTTGGTGTACTTGGCACATCCACCAATAACTCCAACTCTTCATTGTGTCTCCTTCTCAGCATCTCACATTGTGGGTACCTAATAGGACAGTTTAGTATGCAGGAGTTTTAGCACATCCACTAATGCTTCTGAATCATTTTGTTCGGAATAATATAACATTTCAATAAACATTTAATATGTACTCGTATATTTGGCACATCCACTAATAAAACTAAGGTCCGTCTTACAGTAGAGCGTAGTCCTCTGAAAAACCAAACATTATTTTTTAGCAAAGGGTTAACAAATTACAAATTAACACTGATTCGATTCAGTTTCTTCCTTCTGATGGTTCTCCTAGACATATTGGATACAAAGTTGCACAAGTTCTCCTATACCTACCATGTCAATGTTTATCAAGAATCATAGCCCTCTAGGTATGAAACTTTTTTCATTTTCTTCGCTCTAAGCTGGATAGTGGACTTCTTCATTGTGTCTCCTTCTCAGCGTCTCACATTGTGGGTACCTAATAGGACAGTTTAGTATGCAGGAGTTTTAGCACATCCACTAATGCTTCTGAATTATTTTGTTCGGAATAATATAACATTTCAATAAACATTTAATACTCGTATATTTGGCACATCCACTAATAAAACTAAGGCCCGTCTTAAATTGGAAGCTGAGTAGAGCGTAGTCCTCTGAAAAACCAAACATTATTATTTTTTAGCAAAGGGTTAACAAATGAACACTGATTCGATTCAGTTTCTTCCTTCTGATGGTTCTCCTAGACATATTGGATACAAAGTTGCACAAGTTCTCCTATACCTACCTACCATGTCAATGTTTATCAAGAATCATAGCCCTCTAGGTATGAAACTTTTTTTCATTTTCTTCGCTCTAAGCTGATAGTGGACGAAATGAGATGGTGCCTCTCGTTCAAATAGGTCATGGGTCAACGCAACGTTGATAGTGGACGAAATGAGATGGTGCCTCTCGTTCAAATAGGTCATGGGTCAACGCAACGTTGTTAGTTCTTTTGCTATAATTATAAGTCGTATTTCCCTACCCTGGATAGGTATATTTAAATAAATCCCATTATTTATTTTCAAATGCACCAGTTAATTAACATCGGTAAAGTACATTATTAAAATATTGATAAAGTAGGTATATTATTTTGTGTTGAAGAGTCTATTTTTAACATCAATTATTTATTTTCAAATGCATCAGTTAATTAACATCGGTAAAGTACATTATTAAAATATTGATAAAGTAGGTATATTATTTTGTGTTGAAGAGTCTATTTTTAACATCAAAATATTTTTTTCATAAAAGTCTTCAGATTGTACTTGAAAACAGGCCTGAAGTGGAACAAAATTTACGAACGTGTTATGTGTGTGACATATTATTTAAATTTATTTATTTATATATGATACGCATATTTAACAATTATTAGGAGTATCCATACAGGGTTAACCTACACCTGAGTTTTTTTCTGTCTTGCAATGTTTGAACAGTGGAACAAAATTTACGGACGTGTTATGTGTGTGACATATTATTTAAATTTATTTATTTATATGATACGCATATTTAACAATTATTAGGAGTATCCATACAGGGTTAACCTACACCTGAGTTTTTTTCTGTCTTGCAATGTTTGAAAACCTTTTTTTTTTTCCTGGAGGAACTATTTAAGATTTTTCTTTTACCAGATACTAATTCTTATTTCTTTCTCCTAAATCCTTATCCATATCTACTGATTTCACTCCTTAAATTATTTGGAACATTATAGGTAGGTCCTGATTTTTTTTTATGTTTTTCTTCATTCTACATAATTTGTTTAAAAAATATAGTCAATACCACCCTTTATATCGACATCTATTAGCTGTGGTACTAAACCTTATTTCTTTCACCTAAATCCTTATCCATATCTACTGATTTCACTCCTTAAATTATTTGGAACATTATAGGTAGGTAGGTCCTGATTTTTTTATGTTTTTCTTCATTCTACATAATTTGTTTAAAAAATATAGTCAATACCACCCTTTATATCGACATCTATTAGCTGTGGTATTACCACCCATGTATTTCTACGTATGCATAACCCACATCTCTCATAATTACACTATGAAATGGAAAACAATGAATGAATTCATACTGTGCAAAATTACAAGGGTTTTGATCAAGTTTGAAACTCACAACAAATTTTATTCTCAGCAGGAAACAAAAATAGATGAGATTATTCATACGAGTACACGTACGCACCTATACGGACCTACCTGTTGATTTTTTTTTCTTCTTTTTTCAATAAAGAACTTAGATTACATCACAAAAAGCCCAAATTGAGGCTTAGGTGTAGGGTAAAACAGCCCTAAAGGATGAGTTAAGCTTCTACGAATCTAGATTACATCAGAGCTCATCATCTGAAATAACAATAACATTTATAACAATCCTGGACACAAATTCATCAAGTTGTCATCATCACAACAAAATCCTCAAAACAAAAGTGTTAGTAGTAGGTATCAAAAAAGGTAGGCCTGCTTGCAAAAACACAAAATATGACACAGATGGACGCAGACGATAAATTATGGAGACTTGAGAGAAAAAAGTTCCTCCATTAAAAAACTCGTTTTTTATTCTCAGCAGGAAACAAAAATAGATGAGATTATTCATACGAGTACATGTACTCACCTATACGGACCTACCTGTTGATTTTTTTTCTTCTTTTTTCAATAAAGAACTTAGATTACATCACAAAAACCCCAAATTGAGGCTTAGGTGTAGGGTAAAACAGCCCTAAAGGATGAGTTAAGCTTCTACGAATCTAGATTACATCAGAGCTCATCATCATTTTATTCTCAGCAGGAAACAAAAATAGATGAGATTATTCATACGAGTACACGTACGCACCTATACGGACCTACCTGTTGATTTTTTTTCTTCTTTTTTCAATAAAGAACTTAGATTACATCACAAAAAGCCCAAATTGAGGCTTAGGTGTAGGGTAAAACAGCCCTAAAGGATGAGTTAAGCTTCTACGAATCTAGATTACATCAGAGCTCATCATCTGAAATAACAATAACATTTATAACAATCCTGGACACAAATTTATCAAGTTGTCATCATCACAACAATCCTCAAAACAAAAGTGTTAGTGGTATCAAAAAAGGTAGGCCTGCCTGCAAAAACACAAAATATGACACAGATGGACGCAGACGATAAATTATGGCGACTTGAGAGAAAAAAGTTCCTCCATTAAAAAACTCGTAAAAAAAAAGAGCTCACACTTTTGTCAGTTTAAGCACAAGTACTTAGGACGTGACACTTTCTAGCCTCAAGTCGTATTATCAGAAAAAAGAGCTCACACTTTTGTCAGTTTAAGCACAAGTACTTAGGACGTGACACTTTCTAGCCTCAAGTCGTATTATCAGGCGTCCTGAGGGTGAAAAATACTTAAACATATACTACAGAATATTACGGGAAAAATTGGGTTTAATTAATGATAACCTTCCTTTTTATCTGGAAACGACACGTCACGTCAACTAGTTTAAATGCTATTTATAACTGCTGCAAAAGACACATTCCTAGATACAATTTTGTAGCTTCAAATTTTCACCGTCCTGGGGGTGAAAAATACCTAAACATATATACTGCAGAATATTACGGGAAAAATTGGGTTTAATTAATGATAACCTACCTTTTTATCTGGAAATGACACGTCACGTCAACTAGTTTAAATGCTAGGTATTTATAACTGCTGCAAAAGACACATTCCTAGATACAATTTTGTAGCTTCAAATTTTCACAAAAAGAACAAAAAAATTCAAGTATGGTAGGTAGGTACTGATTAAATTCAAAGTTCCATGACCTTCTAGCTACCTAAAGGTCACCATTTCACCACTGATCAAAAACCCGACCTAGATTTCTAGCGTATTGGTATAGCTTCTAGCGTATTGATTTATTATACTCATCGATACAAAATTAAATTATCTGAGAACATGTTATATTTCAAGAGTTAGTCTCAATTGATGGACAAGACATAAGTGTTTATTAGTGGATGTGCCACAACTACGAAATTTTGATGGTGGATAGGGTAGGAGGAGAGAGAAAAGAAGAACAAGCTGGGCCCGTCCCTCCGGGAATTTTTTAGCCCGTAGTTTATTCCATCGTGATTAGAGAAAATCAGTACCTAGAGCCCGTTCTCCCTTTATTCCCAATATAATGTTTAAGTCACCCATCCATTTATTGGCCTTTTTCGGCGTAGCTTAACACAGGTGACGTTAAAGCCGGTCTTAAATTATCGACTGAAGTGTTATCTAAAACTTTCTAGCTTTGAGTTCATAGGTCGTCGCAACAAATTTCAAGATCAGAGCTCATTTGTGTGAAAAAAATGTGAAAAAAAAAAAATCTACCATGGTTTTCTGGACAAAATTTGCACCACCACTTTCATGTTCCTGATAAAAAGACCTTTAATTTGATATGTAGGTCGACCAGCTTTGGATAAGTCCTTCTACGGGGACAGACAGACAAACTGACGACACCGAAGCGAATACAATAGCCCGTCCACTATACTTTTTTTCTATTTCTATCGTAATAATGAAGGAAGGACGGGTTAAAAAAAGGGGAGGAAGAGGGGAAAGAGAGAGAGAGAGAGAGAGGAGTCAAAATCGTTAGTGGATGTGCCAAAACTACAAAATTTCCGGAAATTCGTTTTATTCACGATTTTACTTTACAGGACTTTGGGAACTGTGTAAAAAGACTTTATTTAGGGTTTTTCAGGCAAAGGAACATAATATTACATTTTATAAAATTACTTTTATGTATTTTTACATGAAAAGTTGATGTTTTTCCAGCCCTGCAATAGACCCAGGAAAAGTAGGTGAATTTCCACCACCTCTCTACTTACAGAGGCAAGACCGAGGCCTCACTTTTCCTATTACTCTTTCCTTGAAAACTTGCACATAACAGCACTTCATTTATCATCATGTTGTGCGAAAATTTATTTTACCTTTAATGGAATTTTTATGGCCTACAAGCAAAACAATAAACAAAATTAATGTACCCGAATTAAAATAAAAACAGCTAATTTGTTTTGTTTGGTATAAGTAATGTAGTGGCTGGTATTAGAGGTTCTTCTGAATACCTACCTACATTTTTCTCCCATAAACATAAAAAAACAGCATTTTGAAATTCGTGTAAAAAATGTGACTGTATTATGTTATGTATAGGCATGGACTTAAGAGTTGATGAAATTGATGGTAGGAACAGGTCAACATGAGAGATACCTACTTACATGGCATTTTATCATTTAATTTATTAGGTATTATTTATTGTGTGTGTGTGTTTTTTTTTTTTTTAATGTTATAGGGTATAATACGTGTGTAGGGAATTAGGTACCTACATAATATTTTATTAGATGACTTATTCGAAATTCGGACCAGTAACATCCTAGTTCCATGGAGAGACCTTTACCACTGTATTACCTATTGGCAGAAGTCTAGTTCTATCCAGATATCCAAGTAGGTTCATAAATTCAAATATTTCACCTCGTTGGGTGGGTACATCTTTGTTCACAATATCGAGGCATATTTCTAGTTTGCCAATTACCTAGTCGTTCCACCCCTGATCTGGAAAGAAAGAAACCCGTTCGATTTTCAAGTTTTGTTGTCCAGATGTGAGATCCTACCTAGGAGTCTACAATGTGGCCAAGAGTGGTCAACTTAATGTGTATTGGACACTTTAACCAAATGACAGCGGTAATGAATGAATGAAAAGTGATGATGGATTGGTATCATGTTATCATGAAGTCTGCTACAATAGCTATAACCACAGACCAGACGTTACCACAGTTCAACTGTCACATTGTTGGATCTTTCCTTGTCTTTGTTCAAGTTTTGTTATTGTCCAGATGTGATATCCTACCTAGGAGTCTACAATGTGGCCAAGAGTGGTCAACTTAATGTGTATTGGACACTTTAACCAAATGACAGCGGTAATGAATGACTATGGAAGTGAATAGTTATGTCCGCGATTAATTAAATGAAAAAAAGGAACGAGAATGCTGAGATGTTAAGCTTGTTCTGCTCAACGATTTTGTTTTCTAGATTTGAAACTGTAAAATAATAATTGATTGGAGGTACTAAACCCCTGCTTATCCAGAAAAGAAACTTTGCTAATTGGGTGACAGTCCTCTCTTGTTCCCCTATTATCACCATTGCTTCCTCGAAAGAAGTTTTCTAGACAAACTAGAAAACTAAATTATTACCTACCTATAATCCTAGGCTTACTTATACCGATACTACTAGATAAAATATACTTGGAGGTGCATTGTAATACATATAGATAATAATATCAGTTTTAAGTGAATTATTTGCATAACGATCTATTTCACTTAATTTAAATGCATATTGATTCCTGTCAATCTTGTTTTAAATTTTCAGATCTGATTTATGGGTTCTTGAACATTGAGGTAAGTGAGCTATCCGTATTACCTTTAAGCTCGGTCTGGCAACGAATACAAGTAAGTACTTACTCTGCGTGACGTTAATAGACGTACGTGCCTACCTACTCGTACCTATATGTTTGAAGTACCTACTTGGAATTATTTCAGTTTTTAAAATATGCCAAATACCAAATAAGGCCTTTCTGTTTACTTAGGACATTTTGGTATTTCGCCCAAGTGTATCCTAGTATAATCCTAGGCATTATACATTATAAGTACGAGATCTGAATGATCTTGAGCAGTGTGCAAGTCTGGGAATGCCTCTAATGTGCAAGTAAATTGTACGTCTGAGAATGTCTGTCCTTACATCTAGTAGACAACCTGTCTGGTATATTCTGTCCTATTCTGAAGGCAACAACTATTTCCAAGAACTTCTGGCTTGGAGGAAGAGCTGAGCTAGACATTTTCACAAACAAGTATTATCCGTCCGAGCTTTGGTTCGAACTTTCTTGCATCTTGCATCTCTCCACTCGTAAATCCTAAATTTCATGCAAGACCGGAGAAGCAGAAATTTATTTTCGCTGGCTTTGTTTTGATAATTTATTTGTTTTTTTTATACCATAGCCCTAATAAATGTCCATTTTTCCAAGACCTCCATTTCCATTGCTATATGTATTTGCGACTTGCGACCAACAAGTGACCTCTCCTAATGAGTGAGAATTAACGTAAACGACCCGATAAAATTAATGTTGGTTTTAATAAATTAAGTACATACTTGTGTTTAAGACTTTTAAACCGTGTACTTAATATAAACAAAATAATTATGAGAAGAAAGATTTATGGTAATGGCGGAGTCAAGTGGTTAATTTTCATTGTCATTGTGTTGCATTCATAAGCATTAGTAAGCTTACCTTTTTGGAATGTTGCTTGTAGAGTTCCACTAAACGGGTTTAATAGACTAGTTATTGAAATATTCTCTACAATGCGTGATTTAGACCAGAGACCTTCCCTATATTGCAAGTGGTTAATTTTCATTGTCATTGTGTTGCATTCATAAGCATTAGTAAGCTTACCTTTTTGGAATGTTGGTTGTAGAGTTCCACTAAACGGGTTTAATAGACTAGTTATTGAAATATTCTCTACAATGCGTGATTTAGACCAGAGACCTTCCCTATATGTGTTATGATAATTATAAAACTTGTGATAAATTGATAATCTATAGGGCTGTTGTAATAACTTGTGATAATCGAGGGCTGTTTTCTTGGTAGCTTTTTTAGGAAAAGATATGCTGAATTCCCGATGGACATCTCCTGGCATTTGAAGCTAACTAACATACCTACATAGGTATTACTCGTTACTCGTAGATAAACATAGTTTTAAAACCATTCATATTTGATAAAAAAAACTGACGAAGACTGATTAAAGAAGAAGAAAAAAACTCATCAGCAAGCATCCTGTACTCACATCCCTCGAAGCTCTTCAGGAATATTCAACACATTCAATCTCTTCAAAAGGAACATAATTCATATTGAGAAATCAATCGTTGAAATATGGTTTCCATCAAAACTCAAACGATATGCCATTTGTTAGCTTGACAAGTGAGAACATTTCTCGACTATAAGTACCTAGGCACTATTAGCTTTTACAAATGATCGAACTTAACCGGTACAAGTGTATGAGTTGTGAAGATCTTTTGGCTCTAGGTGCAATGGCAAAAGATTGATTTGACCACCATTGGCTGTTCTTTGAATAGGTAGGTACCTACATTCATGCAAACTTCAATGGTTTGTTTTTCATGATGCTGCAAGCTGTAATGCTGCATAGAATTAAACGGGTACTATACTCGTATTAAGTTCACTTTGTTCAGGATTATGTAGATGTTTATATTTAGCCCTTGATAGAAATATGTACCTAACCTACATAAATACGAGTATATTAACTACTAGCTGTTCTGCTTTCCCGATTGTCCCGTATATATTTTACAGTGAATTTCAAATTTTCCACAAAATTTTCAAAGTTACATGAAATCAGGTATGTGATGTTATTACTTGGATAAAAATATGTATTTTCCAAGCAACCTATAATATTATTAAGAATATTTTGATCTGATGTGCTACACATGGCAGCTTGTGATGGGGCAGTGGTGACAGTATAGCTTCTAGCGTATTGATTTATTATACTCATCGATACAAAATTAAATTATCTGAGAACATGTAAATACGAGTATATTAACTACTAGCTGTTCTGCTTTCCCGATTGTCCCGTATAATATTTTACGGTGAATTTCAAATTTTCCACAGAATTTTCAAAGTTACATGAAATCAGGTATGTGATGTTATTACTTGGATAAAAATATGTATTTTCCAAGCAACCTATAATATTATTAAGAATATTTTGATCTGATGTGCTAATACATATGGTAGCTTGTGATGGGGCAGTGGTGACAGTATAGCTTCTAGCGTATTGATTTATTATACTCATCGATACAAAATTAAATTATCTGAGAACATGTTATATTTCAAGAGTTAGTCTCATACATCCTGCCCACAGTTACCTTTCATCGTAGATCAGCAAGAAATCCAACGCACACAAGGTGGCAAATGCATTTTCACGGCTCAATGCTTATTAACATGATAATGTAACATGATCCGTCCTAATAGATTTATCACTGATAAAGATATTCTTGGTAACAGTATCTGTATATCTCTCTAATAATACTGTTTAGATGTCTGGCACGGCGCACCAGTTCCCCATCATGCTGCATTAGAGACTTGCATACATAAAATTACAAAGTGGCAAAGAACGTGCATGTTCCTGAGACGATTACACCTTCAGTGATTTGTAGAGGAGCTGTAGCTCGCTGACTGGTGGTGTTATTTATAATCGAGTGGTGTTGTGTGGTTCTGTTCGTATTAGACCGATTCTTATTAAAGCATGCTCCTATAACCCGTCACGTAATTCTTGCTGAATTCCAAACGGTTTGGAAAGAAAAATACAAGTAGCAAGTAGTTCTCACGAACCTGACTCCACTTATTAGCGTCCATTTTTTTCCCCTTTTTTTACGAAAAGAACTTTATCAATCTACCACATTATTTATTGTAAACTGTTCAACTGAGATTCAAGCTGAAGCTGTGAGTGTCCATTGTGTGATGGTGTTCTTATACCATAGCCAAATATTTGTTTCTTTTGGGTTCTGTTCTGTGGCTGATTAATGTCATGATTATTTCGTTTGGACTACGCGAAGACTCTAGTAGAAGTTCGGAACAATGCTGGATGACCGGTTTTAGAATGCGGATGACGGTATCTTCAGAGATGAAATGCTTCTATAATTGTTTAATGGACCAACATATTTCAACTGATCTAGGTCGGGTTTTTGATCAGTGGTGAAATGGTGACCTTTAAGTAGCTAGAAGGTCATGGAACTTTGAATTTAATCAGTACCTACCATACTTGAAATTTTTTGTTCTTTTTGTGAAAATTTGAAGCTACAAAATTGTATCTAGGAATGTGTCTTTTGCAGCAGTTATAAATAGCATTTAAACTAATCCAAAGCAGACGGCTTTTTTTGACTTGCCGTATTTGCGTACATCTTAAAATCGTAGCATTAAATGAGTAAAAATAAAAACCAATTGGGCAGCAAAGAGCATCTAACAAGAGTTCAACTGAATTTTTATCTAATATAGTAACAATAATTAGAAGGAGAACGTACGGGCAGACGTAGGTACCGTATTTACAGTCACTGGTCTATTTTGTCAGCATGTTGCCATGTGTGCCATTCAAACAGCGTGAAATTACAAGGGTGCACATGAGAATGATGTTTGACAGCACGTGTAATGAGTAGGATTGTAGTTACATCGAGCATTAAAAGTGGTCAATCCAAATTCGTTTTAGAACACCACACAATGGACACTCACAGCTTCAGCTTGAATCTCAGTTGAACAGTTTACAATAAATAATGTGGTAGATTGATAAAGTTCTTTTCGTCCTATGTTTAGGCTGTGCCGATGTTATAGATTCGTCAACAAAGCTATTTAACACAGAAATGCGTGTTTTTTTATGCGCTATAGAAATCTATGTGTCTTGTAAATGAAGTCAATAAATATAGGGTATTATGTGGACAATATTATCAGCTCCCATTCTTTCTTCTTTCCTCTTCTTTGTTCGAGAAAGCCATTCATCTGAGTCACAATAGAAAAGTAAAGATAAAATCTGTGCCCGTTTTATTTTTGTGAGAGGTGATCGGGCAAAACCAATTAATTTTAATCGGGAACTTTTTTGTATTTGCCTTTTTTGAGACAGAAACGTGTAATTCTCAGTTCTTGTTTTCCTCGAACGGTACCAGCTTTATCAAGTTATCAACAAGTAAGGTTTTATTTAATTAAATAAATCTTAATCTCAAAAGTAGAACCCAATTTTTGAAGCCCAAGAACACAAGGCTGTTCTTTGGAAAATAAATTTCATGAATCGGGTATCGAAAGCAGCGTTTTCTACTATTCAACCCTTGGCGCGTTGGCTAAATCTAATGTGTCATAAATTGTAATAATCTCCTAACGCCCTCTGTCACAAGCAAAGCATCGCCACTGATGTTGAAGAATCAAGATAAAGCCAGCTGTTTTCTATCTGATATTTTATCATCTAAATCTAATATGTTCTAATATGCGTTCAAGCAAGTAAGGTTTTATTTAATTAAATAAATCTTAATCTCAAAAGTAGAACCCAATTTTTGAAGCCCGAGAACACAAGGCTGTTCTTTGGAAAATAAATTTCATGAATCGGGTATCGAAAGCAGCGTTTTCTACTATTCAACCCTTGGCGCGTTGGCTAAATCTAATGTGTCATAAATACATAAATTGTAATAATCTCCTAACGCCCTCTGTCACAAGCAGAGCATCGCCACTGACACTGATGTTGAAGAATCAAGATAAAGCCAGCTGTTTTCTATCTGATATTTTATCATCTAAATCTAATATGTTCTAATATGTGTTCAAATTCAAATGAAATTAAAAATGAGAAGGCGTGAGATGTCTCATTAGATACATTGATGAAGAATTCACATAACTACGGTAAATAGTCACTTTGTTAAGATAACACTTTCTGACGGCTTACACATTAGGGGATACACATTGGACGGGTGGACACCAAACAACTAGACACGTCGTCGTTCAAATTCAAATGAAATTAAAAAATGAGAAGGCGTGAGATGTCTCATTAGATACATTGATGAAGAATTCACATAACTACGGTAGATAATCACTTTGTTAAGATAACACTTTCTGACGGCTTACACATTAGGGGATACACATTGGACGGGTGGACACCAAACAACTAGACACGTCGTATAAGATTATAATGTAAATTTGTTATTTAGGAAAATAAAAAAGCACGCTGTTTTGTGTTTTACAATTTCACAAAAATGTAAAATCACAGCGGTTGAGATTTTCTTCCAGAGTAGATTAGGACAGCAGCTGTTTTTCATTTTATTTTTCTCATTCGTAATCATTTCATTCTTGTATCTAGCTATCTAGATACAAGGATGAAACTTCGTCATATCTCCGGGTGGTCTATGGCTACATGATGAAGATGTTCTTCTGCATGAAGTGTGCTAGAAATCACCGAGAGTTCCAAATGTGGAAAGCTCGGCCCTAAACGATTGACTTCTTGACCTTCTTCCAGTCTGTCTCTTAAACCATATAAATGGGCCAATTTATGAAACTAATTTATTATTTTACGCATTCTACCTTGTTGTAGTTTTATTATATTACAAACATCAAATCCTTATCCTCCAAGCAAGTCGAATCAAGTGAGTTGTAATTTAACTTATTGTAAACTGAATGTTTAGCAGAAAAACAAGATATCAGATATCACACAAAGCAAGTAGGATGTAGTGATCTTCTGAATATTTTATGATCTTGCTCCTTTTGTACCTTGTTGTCCTGTTCAAAACAAAGCAATTAACCTGACTTGATTTCTCATTTAAATAAAGCTTTCTGAAAGTAAGAGGGGGGAAAAGGAAAGGTCTTTTATATTTTCTTCAGTAATTTTCCTCGCCATACCCCAACATCAAAGCTGTCTTTAAATTAATTATCATTTTCCAATGTGCAGTCACTCTTGATGTTGCCTGGAGTTAAGATCCTGTAAAGAACATCATAATCTCCAAAAAAAATATCGCCAAGTATTCTTTTCCTAATAGGTTTTTTCTACTTCGCTCATAATATTGCCTTACATTCTTTTCTTTTTAATGTTCTCAAGATAAATTTAGAACACATAAAAACAGTAAAGAACATCATAATCTCCAAAAAAAATTATCGCCAAGTATTCTTTTCCTATATAATAGGTTTTTTCTACTTCGCTCATAATATTGCCTTACATTCTTTTCTTTTTAATGTTCTCAAGATAAATTTAGAACACATAAAAACGTACGAAAAAAAATGTTGTTTTTTCATTAATGTTATTTTTTAATCGTCTTCATGATGTAAAAATGATTAAATACACTAGGAACATAATTATTATCATTTTTCATTTCTATTGCCCCCTTTTCGGAGGACTAGAGGGGGCAGGCAATGTGTTTGTGTGATTGGCCCAAGACGGAGGCTGAATGGGGCACTGTTTATCTTTCAAATAGCCCATGGTAAAATGAATGAGAAGGGAAACGAGGCATTTGACACGCACATTATTAGACAGGTAAATTAGTTCATGTTTCAGAAAAAGTAACAATCCCTGTGTCTTTTAACTGGTTAGCTCATTTGTTCGGAGAGATACCCTTACCACCTGTCTATAAATAAACTTTGAAGTCTTCACTTGACATCCCCAATAAACTAAAGAGAATTAAACCAGTCATAGAGAATTGGGGTTCTTCCAACAGAGACAATAGATACGAAGAGGTCGTTTTGTGTCGTATGAGGATCGGCCACACCCGAGCCACCCACAGCTTTCTCTTCAAAAGAACTCCTCCGCCATCTTGCCGCTGTGGCGTTCCTCTTACCGTCCACCACATCCTGTCCTGTCATCTGCATGCTAACATCTATATTGGGCATTCCGATAAACTCATCTAAAGCTAGACCGTCTCAGCTATGTACAGGTAGTACATACCTACGTACTTTGTATGTACGTACCTATACACTAGTTTGAGCTTTTATTAAAAGCAGTGGCGTAGCGTGTATGTATGGCGTGTATGGCGGCCATACAACTCAAAAGTTCACTCTAATGCCCATAAATATTAATGGCATGTACTGTGATGGGACTTGGTAGACCTGTGCATCAGCCCAACACGCCCTACACTTGAATTTAGACCGCGCTACGCCACTGATTAAAAGGTACCTTGTAAATCTATTAGAAAAAGAGTGGAACAATGCAACCCACTTTGATTATTCAAACTTGTAATCCATTCAATTGAACCGTATAAATCTTTGAAATTGACTTGATGTAATGTTTTTTCTCGTGTTTTAGCTGCAATGGAACGCTTTTTTGCGTTCCAAATGTTAAATATTCTGGAATCGAATGCCATCATGAATTATCCAACCCTTCTCTACATCTTCCATTCAAGTTTTATGTTTGTTTTTTTTCGTCGTCTGTTTGTAAAGTCAACGAAATTATCAAAGCTTGCCATAACTTTCGAATCTTTTCGCTAAGGGAAGGTGGGGTAAAGGGAAGGTCCCTGCAATTTTTCATCAGTTTTGAAATCACACCTGTTTAAAATGTAGCAAGGAAAACGGTGCTAATGAGCTCACGTATATCAGTAATAAGTTTTGTGACTCACGCCGCACAACATAGATATAAAGAAATTAGTTGCTACGAAATGTTTGTAATGGACTTGTACAACTAAACCATTTTTCGTTAATCTCATTTTGTTTTCTTACCCAATTTGGAGCTTGAAACCCCCCCCCCCCCAAAAAAAAAAATTACACGTACTGACCCAAGACTATTACTTGCTTCTTTTGAAATTGAAAACACGCAGACGGTCTGAAAGATGATTTCATGGTACCTGATGTCCAAATACTTGGAGGTGGAGAGCAAAAATAAGTGTTTCCTAACGTTAAAAACAGAGTAGAGCGAAGAGCAAAGAGCCTTGAGCTTTTTTCTCTCAGGTCTATGCGGTTTGAATGTGTCATTAACTCATTATGCTTTCCAATCCACTCTGTTTTTATTCTAACCTAACCAAAGATATTTTTTCGATGTCACAATAAGCTGTCAGTGGGATGCAATAAAACGTAATCGCTTGAATTTTATGGAATTACATTCATATGTACCTATAGGTCGTACCCTATAATTAGTCAATTTCTGTTCAACTGCAGATTTATGATTGTAGGTATTAAGAATCTTCTCATGTCATCATAGACACTAGTGAAAGAACAAATAATAATATGTAGATGTACCTGGAAAATCATTTTAAACATAATTCTGCCTCACATGAGGTCAGAAGTGCAGTTCACCTATAATAAGCGCAATAAAGGATATACCTAATATGAAAGTTTCTTGAAGAAATAACAAAATCCATTTCAAACTAATCACATCAGTTGATCCAGGTATGTAGGTAGGTACCTATGGAACATGGGTCATTTCAATGGTAATGAGAAAATGTCAATAGGTTTACGTTAACCTTATAGTTACATACGGGTTCTTGCTTTCCAATCCACTCTGTTTTTATTCTAACCTAACCAAAGATATTTTTTCGATGTCACAATAAGATGTCAGTGGGATGCAATAAAACGTAATCGCTTGAATTTTATGGAATTACATTCATATGTACCTATAGGTTGTACCCTATAATTAGTCAATTTCTGTTCAACTGCAGATTTATGATTGTAGGTATTAAGAATCTTCTGATGTCATCATAGACACTAGTGAAATAACAAATAATAATATGTAGATGTACCTGGAAAATCATTTTAAACATAATTCTGCCTCACATGAGGTCAGAAGTGCAGTTCACCTATAAATGTAGATGTACCTGGAAAATCATTTTAAACATAATTCTGCCTCACATGAGGTCAGAAGTGCAGTTCACCTATAATAAGCGCAATAAAGGATATAATATGAAAGTTTCTTGAAGAAATAACAAAATCCATTTCAAACTAATCACATCAGTTGATCCAGGTATGTAGGTACCTATGGAACATGGGTCATTTCAATGGTAATGAGAAAATGTAAAATCCATTTCAAACTAATCACATCAGTTGATCCAGGTATGTAGGTACCTATGGAACATGGGTCATTTCAATGGTAATGAGAAAATGAAATACGGACCCGTCCTTTTCGGAATTCAATTTCATCAAAATGAACAGAGGGACAGGGGGACGACATAGTAATTCATTGTAATATTTTTCACTGTCTCAAACTTTCCCATTGTTCCTGACGTTTGAAATGAAGAAAATAAATGTCACTCGTAGGAGCCGTCAACTCCGTAGTCTCTCGTTTTGAATTTCTAATTAAAAATATATTAATCTCTTTCCACCGCCCTCTTCCTCTATCACATCCTAATACTCCTCCGCCTAAAAAACTTCCTCTTCCTATTCTCTTTTGGAGACACAAAAAGCAATATCAAGGTCCACAGCCTTTGAGCGTCAAAAGCGGATCAGAAAAAAAGGAACACCCAAATGATAATCTAATTCCGTGGCCTTTACGTCAGATTCACAAGGGATAGTGACCTGATTACCTAAAAAACTTCCTCTTCCTATTCTCTTTTGGAGACACAAAAAGTAATATCAAGCTCCACAGCCTTTGAGCGTGAAAAGCGGATCAGAAAAAAAGGAACACCCAAATGATAATCTAATTCCGTGGCCTTTACGTCAGATTCACAAGGGATAGTGACCTGATTACAATCAAGCACTGAATCAAAGGCTTGAACAGAATATTTTTTACTCCTTTGTTTTCCACCAGCGAGATTTCAACATTTTGAACACAGCCCACGCATTTTATAAACCGTCTCAGATTCTCAGAACAAAGGAATCTAATTTATAGATTATCCAATCTGTTGGACTTTTCCTAAGCATATTGGATGTAGGGGTGGGTTATACATTGATGTACTCCTATAGATAGTAAAGTAGATAAATAAAGAGCTATTATCTCTAATACTTCATGGAGCTTTATTTCGGTCAGAGAGTTTACTTGCCGATATAACCCACCTCACAGACGACGCGACATGGATATGAAATTCACATCACTTCAGCGACAGACCAATCTATATTAGATAGTAAAGTAGATAAATAAAGAGCTATTATCTCTAATACTTCATGGAGCTTTAATTCGGTCTGAGAGTTTACTTGCCGATATAACCCACCTCACAGACGACGCGACATGGATATGAAATTCACATCACTTCAGCGACAGACCAATCTATATGGTACTGATGGCCACAACATGGTTTCCTTTAATGACAACAAGAACAAAAAATGTTTTCATCAAAGAGAAGATGCAGAGGAAGACAATCAAGGAGAGGAAGAAACAAAAGGGAAAGTGGGAATGGGATAAAGAAAGTAGACTGGATCAGAATATCAGAAAGGATCAGAATTGAATCACTGAGGTCAGATTAAAAATAAATAAAATAATCTCCTAAATTTTAGTAGGTAGGTTATTTTATCTGATCCTGGAAATAAGTATTTTTCCTTTAAAAGAGGGAAATGAGCTTCAGAACTTCAGAAGAGGTGATTCCAAAACGAACTGCCTCAGATTCCGAAAGAAAAATACAACTCATTTCGTGCGAAAGTTTACACGGCACGACTTTAGCTCACCCTATAACTAAGGCATGTCTGTGTTTTATATGATTGACTTCTTAGTGGGATTTTTTCTCCAGAGCCCGTGGCATGGATCATTTGTTAAGTATAACTCAACAGAGGCATGTCTGAGTTTTATATGATTGACTTCTTAGTGGTATTTTTTCTTCAAAGCCCGTGGCATGGATCATTTGTTAAGTATAACTCAACAAAATGAGTACATGGATGAGGATTCTCAAGTATTCAATTAAACAGGGGTGGGTAGGTTATTTTATCTGATCCTGGAAATAAGTATTTTTCCTTTAAAAGAGGGAAATAAGCTTCAGAAGAGGTGATTCCAAAACGAACTGCCTCAGATTCCGAAAGAAAAATACAACTCATTTTGTGCGAAAGTTTACACGGCACGACTTTAGCTCACCCTATAACTGAGACATGTCTGTGTTTTATATGATTGACTTCTTAGTGGGATTTTTTCTCCAGAGCCCGTGGCATGGATCATTTGTTAAGTATAACTCAACAAAATGAGTACATGGATGAGGATTCTCAAGTATTCAATTAAACAGGGGTGTCTAAATTTCTGTTATCATCCTCGATTGAATGATCTGCGAAGGTAGACAGGAATGTACACGGAATTTTTCTTTACTTATCTAAAAACAAAGCCTATTAGTAGAACTGGGTTTCACCTGGGATATTATTTCGACTCAGTTCTCTGGGTTCTTGAGCTAATTTAAGTTCATTTGCGAAGGTAGACAGGAATATACACGGAATTTTTCTTTACTTATCTAAAAAAAACAAAGCCTATTAGTAGAACTGGGTTTCACCTGGGATATTATTTCGACTCAGTTCTCTGGGTTCTTGAGCTAATTTAAGTTCATCCTTTGTCTCTCTGGAGCTCTGAATTCAGAAACTCAAGATACTAATATCTCAGGATATAGCCATTAATTGGAGAGAACGGTAGTGCTATAGGTAAAGGGTCAAGACAGTTAGTTCTCCTAACCCGTTTCTAGTACCTCCTATCGTCTATTATAAAGTTTATTTTTCGTACATTTAATGATGCACTCAGTGTTACGGCTTTGTTCTTTTCCTGTGAAATAACTTGGAAAAAGAATGCGAAATTTGGTTGGTACAAGTACGTAATTGCAAAAAATATCGGTAGGTAGGTAGGTAACGGATAAATAAATTCCAGGCAAATTCCTATTGTTAGAAATCCATCATGAGACCGAGACCTCATTGGCACTGAAGTATTGTAGTCATTTGTCATGGAATTAAACACAATCCAATCAACCGACATGGGAACACATTTTTCTAAAGAAAGAAGTTGTTCCAGTAGAAGTAGAGGTAAGATGTTCAACTTGTAAATGAACATGTTCACTTGGAATGTGCAATTGCAATTGAACACTCGTTTGAGAGTCACTTTGATTATTTACATAAATACGTACGTATCATTAATATTAACTCCACCGCAATCATAATATTGCCTTTCAGAGAGATATAGGTTCGCAATGTAATGTGCATTTCTCGGAAATATAAGTACCAGAGTCCTACATGCATAGCTTGAGATAAGTACTTGAGTCATGAAACAAAATACCTCCAAGATCTTCTGATACCAAAACACATAAAAGTTGAAATGCAAAAATAAATATGAAATATAATTCTACGGGTTTATTTCTACTTACTATAATTATACTCGTCTACTTACTCGTGTGTACATTTGCGCAAAACATCAATATTGATACTGATACACTTATAGCTCTCATAACCATAAGAACCACTTCTAGACTCGTGCTATTTCATCAGTCTATGTAGGTACCTATATTATCATCTAAATATTCTAAATAATAGCATTACCGTGTGCTCCAAAAAATGTTGATTCCCGTTGTGTGAATACTTGAATAGTAATCGCTGATGAAATCACAATAAATAAAACATTCCAATAAGTCAGAGGATTGATGAACAATTAAAAGGAACGTGATGGAAAATTAATTGCTGTGGTTTCACTAGTAAAGCATTTATACCGCTCACTATTCATATTTCATATCCAGCGATGATATCAAAGAGGTGTCTTTCAAATTCCGATTTACCTACGCGAGGCAGTAAACCATCCATATTATAGGTAGTTTGACCTTCAACCTGTGGATATAGATCAGATAGTATTTGGCTATTTGGCAAACCTAAGTAATTGGTAATATACAAAGTTTTAAAGGTATACCACCAATACCACCACCAACAAAAAATTGCACTCGTGTAAAATCGAAAATACAAGATCATAAATTTTATTGTATTTTGACTAATCAATTTACATGGCGAGATCTTCTTATTGAAAAGGCGATAAAGTAACAGGATTACTAGCTGATAAGAAGATGATCACACTGAGGTACCTATTTTTAATCTTTACTGAATTATCTGCCTTATATTTTACATAGCGACGTGTGCAACACTCTTACGCACCTAGGTATATGGGCATTATTTTAAAGGTAGGTATACCACCAATACCATTAGGTACCAACAAAAATTTGCACTCGTGTAAAATCGAAAATACAAGATCATAAATAATTGTATTTTGACTAATCAATTTACATGGCGAGATCTTCTTATTTAAAAGGCGATAAAGTAACATGATTACTAGCTGATAAGAAGATGATCACACTGAGGTACCTATTTTTAATCTTTACTGAATTTTACATAGCGACATGTGCAACACTCTTACGTACCTAGGTATATGGGCATTTGAAATAAAATGTTCTAAAAATTTTCAACTTTAAAATAAGGGTGGAATTCGGCCACATTGCCTGGGAATTATGGGCATTTGAAATAAAATGTTCTAAAAATTTTCAACTTTAAAATAAGGGTGGAATTCGGCCACATTGCCTGGGAATAGAACTGGGTTTCATTTCGGCTCAGTTCTCTGGGTTCTTGAGCTAATTTAAGTTCATCCTTTGTCTCTCTGGAGCTCTGAATTCAGAAACCCAAGATACTAATATCTCAGGATATAGCCATTAATTGGAGAGAACGGTAGTGCTATAGGTAAAGGGTCAAGACAGTTCTCCTAACCCGTTTCTAGTACCTCCTATCGTCTATTATAAAGTTTATTTTTCGTACATTTAATGATGCACTCAGTGTTACGGCTATAAGCTTTTGACGTGACCCGGGTGTTAAGAACCCCCCATCTTTCAAACCCTCCAACCTTTGTGTTAACGGGACAGCGAGGAATGGCTTGTAACATTTGTGCCCTGGCAGCAATTTTCTAATAAGCACCTAATTCGTTTCTATTATCTTTTTTTCAGAGGCGGGTGGTCTTCTGTGGCCGACATTAGGTCCTGATTTTTTTTTTTTTTTTTTTTTTTCTATGGTAGATACATACCTATATCAGTATCTATACATGCCTGTTTACCTGTATGTTTTCTAAACAGTTTTCATCCCAAATTCCATTCTGGCAATTTATAATTTACATTCCTTCCCTCCTTCCTACAATTTCTCCAGATAGGTATTAATGTCATTATTTATCGTTGGAGATTGTTTTTCTCATCAGGTCTGGGCGTCCGAAATTATTCAGGGGCTTTTAGGACCAGTATTATCAATGAAAATAGCCTGATTCATAATATCGGCAGTAGAGGACTCTATAGGGTATAGGGACTCTTCGACATAGTTAGGGAGTATTGAACAAATTGCTAGCTTTGACACATCCACCAATAACACCGATTCGTTCTTTCTTTCTCTCTCCTCTGTAACCTGAGAGGAGTTCAGACATAAAAAAACTAAAGAGAGAGAGAGAGAGAGAGAGAGAGAGATCTTTTTCAAAGAAGCGATGTCAACCAAATATGTATTAGTAAAAGTGGCACATCCACTAATCTCTTCTCTGAAAACTTTACTTCTATCTCTCTCTCTCTCCCCCTCTCTCTCTCTCTCTCTCTCTTTCTTTTTCTAAACTTTACTTCTCTCTCTCTCTCTCTCTCTCTCTCTCTCTCTCGTTCTCTCTCTCTCTGTTATTTACTTTAAATTATATAAAACTATATGTAGAATCTTACATTTCTACATGTATGAGGTTTACATTACAGTGTTTACAAACAAGTTGCAAAAAAAAAGTGTCACCTAAAACCTAAATCCAGGACCTGGTTCCCATTCCCATACGAGAAGTTTAATGTAACAAAAGCAAACACAAGGTAAATTCGAGGTGGAATTGAAATTTATGAACGTTGTGGCTTTCATTAGCAACTTTGCCAAGTTGTAGTGGATCAAGAACATCGAACTTTTCTTGTTCGATCAAACTTTGGCATCTTCTGTAATTGATATTTGCAATTAAAGAAGAAACTAATAGCTGAGAGTGCAGGAAACGTGTACAAATATCAAACATATAACCAAGCCAACCACAGCTGAAGCATATCGACCAATTTGAATATTCAAATCCATCATACATGTTGAGACGTTAGCTGAAATTGTTGTTTGCCAAAGCCAACCATGTTATTTATTTATGTTTAAATTTCAAACAAAATTAACAAAGATCTGCTGATCTCTAAAATACACATACTCGCATGTAGGTTTTTACCACCTATGTAAAAAATAGCCGGTTTAATTACTGATAGGATGAGACTGAAAAGTCCCTTTACCCCCGCAGTCTAAATAAGGTGTAATATATTTCATTGGTAATAGGTTGTGTGGCATTACTCATTAGCCATAGTCAAGTGTTTGGAACGGCTATGAATGGAGATACTATTGGCATCGTAATTAAAACCAAACCATCTCCTGAGTCGGATTCTAGAGAGGACAGAGGACGTCTCTGATTCATAGAACCTAGACTACTGTCACAAGAGAGCATTGACTTGTCTTCAAATGCAGAGCAGCAATCAAATTGTCAACCGCAAAATCATTCGAATATAATTATGCATACCTAGAGCGCTACAGGGTGAACCCGACATGCAAATGATTTAAATGATTTACATTACATTGAAATGGGGTTCTTGTGGAGTCCAGTATATAGGACTATTGCACCCCATTCTTCTTGTTTTTAGCTAAATGACCGTTTAACGTGCTCAAAAATCCTACAGTACCGCCTAGCGTAAAATGTACATTAGATATCCACGAATTATTGAAATTAACACAATAGGATTAAAAAATTACGCGATTATCCTCAACTTCGAAACATCCTCCTTTTTTCACACCCCGTAACCTTTCCGGCTGAAAAACATCTTCCTCATAAGAAACACACACTCGAAATCATAACCTTAGACACAATAAAATTCGGAGAGCAGAAAAAAGGCAAAAAAAGTAGATGGTAGATGCTAGTATCTATCTATTAAAACAAGCACCACTCGAAATGTTTCCACGAGAAACACCCCATCTTTTATTTGTGTTGCTTTCGACACAGTTTTCAGCTCTTCCTTTTCTTCAGACAAGTGGCATAATGAGATTATTGCTAGTATCTAACTTTTACAGGGAATTGTTTTCTTTTCCCGCATTGTATGGATTTCTGACCACTGGGTCATGTTTATTGGGCTAGAATTAATGTAGATGAGAGAAGAATAGGGGCTTTTGTTCGCTGGCATAATGGAGGTACCTATATGCCAGTTGGTAGGTGCATGTGCATCATGATAATTCTTTTATTTGTACCCTAAATAGCTAAATACAATAAATATTACCTATGGTAGGCATGTAGGTATCTACATCTTCGTTACAAAGAGAGAGAGAGAGAGAGAGAGAGAGAGAGAGAGAGAGAGAGAGAGAGAGAGAGAGAGAGAGAGAGAGAGAGTTGTCTAGTCAGCATGTTGCCATGAGTGCCATTCAAACAGCGTGAAATTACAAGGGTGCACGTGATGAGATGTTTGACAGCACGTGTAGTGAGTAGGATTGTAGTTACATCGAGCATTAAAAGTGGTCAATCAAAATTCGTTTTAGAACACCATCACACAATGGACACTCACAGCTTCAGCTTGAATCTCAGTTGAACAGTTTACAATAAATAATGTGGTAGATTGATAAAGTTCTTTTCGTCTAAAGAGTGAGAGAGAGAGAGAGAGAGAGAGAGAGAGAGAGAGAGAGAGATCTTTTTCAAAGAAGCGATGTCAACCAAATATGTATTAGTAAAAGTGGCACATCCACTAATCTCTTCTCTGAAAACTTTACTTCTCTCTCTCTCTCTCTCCCTCCAGTATACGTATATGCCAGTTGGTAGGTGAATGTGCATCATGATAATTCTTTTATTTGTACCCTAAATAGCTATAAATACAATAAATATTATGGTAGGTATGTAGGTATCTACATCTTCCTTACAAAGAGAGAGAGAGCGAGCGAGAATCACAGGATGGAATAAACTCTTTTTAGGAATCTTACTGGAATCTTGGGATTGAAATACGATTTCATTAATATGTACCTACTCCTAATTAAATTATTACAGTTTAGAGCTGACAATGAACTGTTCGTCTTTAATGTCAAACACATTTTGAGCTGATATGACACGCGTTTTCTTTTAAACAAAAGCCCAGAATTGCCTGCCAGCCTAATACAATACACAAAACAGTAACGCTGCCTTGTATGTATAACTAATAGTATTGTATTTACCTACATGTGACCTTGTATAATATCTATATTATTTGATAAAATTTTCAATCGTTAAAACTTTTTTTTTTGCCTAGTGCGTCTCCGAAAAAGCTCGCACACATAAATTTTATTTCCTCTTGCGCCGACTTATTGTTTTCTGAAACTTTTTGTCAGCTTCTTCTTACAGGGTGGTGTTGGTAGCTTTATATGATTTGAGTTAAAAGTTAAATTTGAATTCAAATAATCAAAAATTGAATAGAAAAAACACGATTTTAGTCTCAGATGAACTAAGTAGGACCCTAAAATACTCAAATTTAATGGACAACAATAACAACCCAAAATGCTTACAAATACAGTATTATACAGACTAACGGATACTATAGTTATTCGATCACATCGCCAATATGCCTATAAATTATATTCTGGCGTGGATCTCCTACTTTGCTCAAACTCAATGTAAAATCTACATATCAACCTCTCTTTTCAAATGAAGTATGGCGTATAGTAGCCTCAGTTAATTAATTACCAATATACTTTATAGCTACCTAATTAATTATATTACTTAATTAATTTCTTTGAAGGAATCTCGAACCCGTGGCTCGAGCCACTTACCGCGTATATACAGTATTATACAGACTAACGGATAGTATAGTTATTCGATCACATTGCTAATATGACTATAAATTATATTCTGGCGTGGATCTCCTACTTTGCTCAAACTCAATGTAATATCTACATCTCAACCTCTCTTTTCAAATGAAATATGGCGTATAGTAGCCTCAGTTAATTAATTAGCGATATACTTTATAGCTACCTAATTAATTATATTACTTAATTAATTTCTTTGAAGGAATCTCGAACCCGTGGCTCGAGCCACTTACCGCGAAAATTATCTCACGATCTTGTTTTAAATAATTAAAAAATTGGATGTGAATTTTAAAAATTTCAATAATTCGTGGATATCTAATGTACATTTTACGCTAGGCGGTACTGTAGGATTTTTGAGCACGTTAAACGGTCTTATATGAATCTCGCATATTGGCCATTGGTTATCTTCTAATATCCATCACTCCTAAATTACATATGAATAGTTATGCGTTATACGAGTCGGGAGTTGGTAATTATCTACATAATTATTAATTAAGTAAATGTGGGGTCCGCACAGGGGCTTCCTACAATTTATTGATTGAAATAAAATGCCTAGCCGAATTTTTGTCCCTTGAAGCATTAAGTTTAGGTAGGTAGGTACCTACCTAAAATATTGTAGTAAGCAGGTATGTAAGTATTTGTGTTATTAAATTTGTACAGGGGTTTATAACATTGTTTATTTTACAGGAACTAGAGCCATCCCGTAACCAGGCAAATATTTTTTATTGTAGTTTTATGAATTGAGTTTTTCTTTCCCCTACATATTTGCGAAAATTTTTGCCAGGCATTAAATTTTTTAATCTCGAGTTAGGTCACATCATCAATAGGAGATACAGGAATGTTGAATGTTTGTATTTTTGCTGTAGCTACCTAAAGTTTTCCGCTTTGATTTTATCACTTAAAAAAGAAAAAAAAAGTTGTTGTAGGTTTGAACTTTCATTTCTTGTTGAGCTCATAGTAAATGTGGGGTCCGCACAGGGGCTTCCTACAATATTTATTGATTGAAATAAAATGCCTAGCCGATTTTTTGTCCCTTGAAGCATTAAGTTTAGGTAGGTATCTAAAATATTGGAGTAAGCAGGTATGTAAGTAATTGTATTATTAAATTTGTACAGGGGTTTAACGTTGTTTATTTTACAGGAACTAGAGCCATCCCGTAACCAGGCAAATATTTTTTTATTGTAGTTTTATGAATTGAGTTTTTCTTTCCCCTACATATTTGCGAAAATTTTTGTCAGGCATTAAATTTTTTAATCTCGAGTTAGGTCACGTCATCAATAGGAGATACAGGAATGTTGAATGTTTGTATTTTTGCTCTAGCGACCTAAAGTTTTCCGCTTTGATTTTATCACTTAAAAAAGGAAAAAAAAAAGTTGTTGTAGGTTTGAACTTTCATTTCTTGTTGAGCTCATCATTTTTTGTTGAGCCTAATCTCGAGTGTGTTTCTAAGGTAAATGTAATCTTGTTTGATATTTGAACCAGTAAGCTGATGATATTCCCTAGGCAATAATGTCATATCTTGTCTAGAAGTACTACATAGTCTTGATTTGTAATAGACATTACTTTATATTTCCGTACTTATTTATTTTAAACGATAGGGCCTATAAAGCATACACCTTGCTTACATGAGGTCACAAGAGATGATTTATAAAAGACATTTCCTTCCAGGGGCAACAAAGAAACATTTTAGAGTAATTTGTAAGAATAAATCGAATCAAGCTCAGGGCATATGATTTGAATGATGATTCTCAGTAACCTTTATTGTGGTAGTCGTTGTATTAGTTATTTTATAGTAAAAGTTATAATGGATTTATGTGAGTAGACCCGTGATCGAAATTTGAGCTGTGAGGGGGGAGAAAGAGATACCCCATGTCTCACTTTACCCCACCTTCCCTTAGCGAAAAGATTCGAAAGTTATGGCAAGCTTTGATAATTTCGTTGACTTTACAAACAGACGACAAAAAATTGAGCTCATCATTTTTTGTTGAGCCTAATTTCGAGTGTGTTTCTAAGGTAAATGTAATCTTGTTTGATATTTGAACCATTAAGCTGATGATGTTCCCTAGGCAATAATGTCATATCTTGTCTAGAAGTACTACATAGTCTTGATTTGTAATATTGTAATAGACATTACTTTAATTTCCGTAGGTACTTATTTATTTTAAACGATAGGGTCTATAAAGCATACACCTTGCTTACATGAGGTCACAAGAGATGATTTATAAATGACATTTCCTTCCAGGGGCAACAAAGAAACATTTTAGAGCAATTTGTAAGAATAAATGGAATCAAGCTTAGGGCATACGATTTGAATGATGATTCTCAAAAACATTTATTGTGGTAGTCGTTGTATTAGTTATTTTATAGTAAAATTTATAATGGATTTATGTGAGTAGATCTGTGATCGAAATTTGGGCTGTGAGGGGGGACCTTCCCTTTACCCCACCTTCCCTTAGCGAAAAGATTCGAAAGTTATGGCAAGCTTTGATAATTTCGTTGACTTTACAAACAGACGACGAAAAACAAAACTGTGTCGAAAGCAACACAAATAAAAGATGGGGTGTTTCTCGTGGAAACATTTCGAGTGGTGCTTGTTTTAATAGATAGATACTGAAAACTGTGTCGAAAGCAACACAAATAAAAGATGGGGTGTTTCTCGTGGAAACATTTCGAGTGGTGCTTGTTTTAATAGATAGATACTAGCATCTACCATCTACTTTTTTTGCCTTTTTTCTGCTCTCCGAATTTTATTGTGTCTAAGGTTATGATTTCGAGTGTGTGTTTCTTATGAGGAAGATGTTTTTCAGCCGGAAAGGTTACGGGGTGTGAAAAAAGGAGGATGTTTCGAAGTTGAGGATAATCGCGTAATTTTTTAATCCTATTGTGTTCATCTGATTTATCGTTGGTATTAAGCTGTTCAGTAATCTCACTATAATTGCTCATGAGACCAAGAAGTTCACAGTAAAAACCGGTTCGACTAGCATCTACCATCTACTTTTTTTGCCTTTTTTCTGCTCTCCCAATTTTATTGTGTCTAAGGTTATGATTTCGAGTGTGTGTTTCTTATGAGGAAGATGTTTTTCAGCCGGAAAGATTACGGGGTGTGAAAAAAGGAGGATGTTTCGAAGTTGAGGATTATAATCGCGTAATTTTTTAATCCTATTGTGTCTATCTGATTTATCGTTGGTATTAAGCTGTTCAGTAATCTCACTATAATTGCTCATGAGACCAAGAAGTTCACAGTAAAAACCGGTTCGATTCCGGGTTCCAAATCGTTTGATAAGGGCTCTTTAATTCGTATTGAAACAACGTAAAAATTAGCTGACTGAAACTTTTCTATCAGAATCAACATTATATTCTACTCGTATTCACAATGAATATTTATTTAAACCCTTAGCTGAATTTCGAGCCTGACAGAACATTTTCAAGCTCTTGAAAGTTTAGGGGTAAAGATTGAGGCTCAGGTTTACAACGGTTTCAAATCGTTTGATAAGGGCTCTTTAATTCGTATTGAAACAACGTAAAAATTACCTGACTGAAAGTTTTCTATCAGAATCAACATTATATTCTACTCGTATTCACAATGAATTTCTTTAAACCCTTAGCTGAATTTCGAGCCTGACAGAACATTTTCAAGCTCTTGAAAGTTTAGGGGTAAAGATTGAGGCTCAGGTTTACAATCTTGAGCTTTCCTTGAATGGGAGCTGAGAGCGTTTTAAGCTTCAAGCTCAAAACCCATTATGTTAATTTTTCTCCATATTATCAAGACTTCTTAATTCAATAGCATACAAGTTACTTGAACTCTGGGGAAACTTTATTATTTTCCCTTCAAAATAGAAGAAAAGAAGCACGAAAAAGACGGAGGAGAAGAAAGTAGAGAGGGATAAAAACATATGTCTCTAAGTAGATATTTCGAAATCTATTCCATCATTGATTGACATCCAAAAGTTTCTGACCTTTAGTGGTATCATAAGACTAATTGCCATGACATTTACTCCAATCAACTCGGACCTTTGAACTTTGAAAATGAGTCGGAAGAATTGAAAACAAACAAAACAAATTCTTTCATTAGGTACCCTTGTCAGGCAATGTTCTTTTTTATTAAAAGAGTAACCAGGGAACTCAATGATATTGGGCATTCCGATAAACTCATCTAAAGCTAGACCTGCTTGACCGTCTCAGCTATGTACACGTAGTACATACCTACGTACTTTGTATGTACGTATACGTTGTTTGAGCTTTTATTAAAAGTTTGAGCTTTTATTAAAAGGTACCTTGTAAATCTATTAGAAAAAGAGTGGAACAATGCAACCCACTTTGATTATTCAAACTTGTAATCCATTCAATTGATAGAGAGGGAGGAAGGAGAAAGGGAAATATAGGAAAGGAAGGAATGAGACGAGGAGAGATGAAATGTGGGGAAATGAGAGAAGGAGAGAAGAATGAAACTTTTGTTCAAGAAAAGCCGAAAATCCAAACGCTATAATGTGCCTAATGTTGTAAAAAAGAATATTGTTGTTCTGCTAGATTTTGTGATGGTTGATGACTTTCCATAAGCAGTAAGTTTATAGTCAGCATCTATGAATAAGATTATAATGTAAATTTGTTATTTAGGAAAATAAAAAAGCACGCCGTTTTGTGTTTTACAATTTCACAAAAATGTAAAATCACAGCGGTTGAGATTTTCTTCCAGAGTAGATTAGGACAGCAGCTGTTTTTCATTTTATTTTTCTCATTCGTAATCATTTCATTCTTGTATCTAGCTATCTAGATACAAGGATGAAACTTCGTCATATCTCCCGGTGGTCTATGGCTACATGATGAAGATGTTCTTCTGCATGAAGTGTGCTAGAAATCACCGAGAGTTCGAAGCGAAGCAATGAGACAGTGGTTTAAGTAGTTTTATTATATTACAAACATCAAATCCTTATCCTCCAAGCAAGTCGAATCAAGTGAGTTGTAATTTAACTTATTGTAAACTGAATGTGATATCTTTAGCAGAAAAACAAGATATCAGATATCACACAAAGCAAGTAGGATGTAGTGATCTTCTGAATATTTTATGATCTTGCTCCTTTTGTACCTGTTACCCGCAGAGTTGAAAGGTATGTCTCTAACTCTAATCATTATTAGGTACCTAATAATATGCTAATATCAACTGCTTTTTATACAAGTAGCTACCAGCAAGTTTCTGATAAGTAGCTCCTCAGTTCCTCAGTTGTTCTCACAAGAGCCCCAGGCAAGTGCCATATGCACATTGATTTATCGTTAGATACCTTACTCCAGAATTCTATACAATGAGATTCGTTCCTTTTCATTTTAAATTACAACTTTTCAGCAATAAAAAGGACATAAAACATCCATGTAAAAAAAAAAAATGGTAATCTCAATTCATAATATATGCTCGGATAATTATTTACTAATAGGTGAATAATTATGTATATTCTACTTAATATACGGTATCAGCAAAAATGAAAGAGTGCAGGATTATAAGGATTAAAAACCTATAAAAAATCATCAGCTTGTTTAATGAGAGATTTTGTTCAATAAACAAAAGAGCTACTACTACACCATTGATGGTTCAGTAGGTATATTCAAATTTCTATAAGAAACTGGTTCAGTGGCTCACTGGTGGATTCAGAGGCAGAAACGGGTACCAAAGTTTATCTACAGGATGTACCAAAGTTTATCTGCTGTAAATACAATGCTACATACAATAGTGATCTGATATCTACATGTGTGGATCTCGTGGTTTTGTGCAGGCCAAAGAAAACTAATGAGATTTCGGAAAATTGGAGAGGAGGAGGTAACACAATAGACATTAATAGAGTAGGCACTAGGCAGACACCAGTGCATGGATATGTAGGTCTGACGTAAAACTTGTTTAAACGAGTTGGTGGGGAATGGGTGATGAGATGAATCTGTTTTAAAAGCAGTAAATGAGATCGAAGGTGTACCAAAGTTTATCTGCTGTAAATACAATGCTACATACAACAGTGATCTGATATCTACGTGTGTGGATCTCGTGGTTTTGTGCAGGCCAAAGAAAACTAATGAGATTTCGGAAAATTGGAGAGGAGGAGGTATAACACAATAGACATCAATAGAGTAGGCACTAGGCAGACACCAGTGCATGGATAGGTCTGACGTAAAACTTGTTTAAACGAGTTGGTGGGGAATGGGTAATGAGATGAATCTGTTTTAAAAGCAGTAAATGAGATCGAAGCGGACGTCTTCAAATCAAAATATTCTTTGTTGTTTTGTAGTACATCCTTGCGTATGAATAATGACTAGAAGAGAGTACCTAAAGAACTATTCTTTGTTGTTTTGTAGTACATCCTTGCGTATGAATAATGACTAGAAGAGAGTACCTAAAGAACTAAAAGTCTTTGTTGTTTTGTAGTACATCATCCTTGCGTATGAATAATGACTAGAAGAGAGTACCTAAAGAACTAAAAATATATTTTCAAATAGGTAGGTATGATGCAAAAAATTAAATCTGAATCGAGATTTGACTTGATGGTCAGTGCACCTCTCTCATTTGGACCACCCTGTTCATATTAGACACATGATTGGGACCTCTAGTCAATCTTGAGGAGACCTGAATCCGTAATCTCTAAATCAAAACTGTAAGACTACACTTCAGATCAAAACTTGAGGACTTGGAAACTTTCAATCCCAGAGATAATGAACCGTGATATGAAAAACTTCAACAATGCATGCATTTTACAGGATGACCCAACCATACCAAACTCTGAATTCTATAAAATCTACGACCTAACAAGGAAAATCAAGGAAAGAATCCTGCCTCGGTGGTGTAGTGGTCAAGACGCTCACCTGGTAAACAGGTAAGCGTGGGTTCAACACCAGGCAAGGCATGGAATTTTATCCTCAAATAATTTGAGAATTTGACAACTATAGTAGTAGCATACCTGAATCAGTAGGGGATTTTCAGGGACTTTTCAGTCCTATGCGAGCAGTATAAATAAGCACTTATTAGCTAAACCCCCTTTGAGGAAGCTATTCATTTCTAACGAAAGTCACAACTTGTTCTTATTAATTCATTATTAATCCTGATCCATCATCGTTAGACATTTATGACAACTACTGTCAATGTTTCCAATATGTTAACCACAACGTTGTGAAAGATACTTGAGATCGCGTGCTCTAAATTGGACTCGAAATTCTCGGAATGTTCAAATTATAATCATAGGTATTCATGATGGTTATTTAGACACTTTCCGTCTGATCGAGCAACTCAAAATAACTTAATCAAGGACCTACTCAGATGTTGTATTCCTCAAAACTGGAACGTTATCATAAAAGATGTTGTCCTATCCGTAAAAATTGTCAAAGTCCGGTGTAGAGAAAGAGAACTATGTCGTTGATTTATGATTGTGAGATCGGTGCATGAAGGCGAAAATTTGGACCCAGATCAGTCGGTGCCTTGATTAAAGTTTTTGAATACTAATTCATCTCTACTCTTCTTATTCTGATTCTAAAACCATGTGTCTCTGGTTGCTTAAATAGTGATTAACTGTATCGGTTACGAACACAGCACGAGTTAGATCTCTGGTTAGGACTGTTGAAAGGTGAATCGTCTACCTAATTAATATACTGTTTTCTGCTGTCAAGTAAGGCATAAAAGATAACGACTTAAAGTTTTGGACTGAACAATTTAAACATGAAATTTCATATCAAATATTCTAAATTGGACCAATCATTTGCATGGGGATATTAAGAGGTCTATTTTTATGATAACGACTTAAAGTTTTGGACTGAACAATTTAAACATGAAATTTCATATCAAATATTCTAAATTGGACCAATCATTTGCATGGGGAGATTGGTAAAACACAATCAGAACCGATAAAAACGTTGCTGAACTTCATAAAAGAGACAGCAATGTTTGAAGGAGAAGAGTGAAAATCATGAGTTTTCATAGCGAATAGCTTCCTAGTGACCCAAAAACGCACACCTTCAACCCAAAGTTGTGACGTTAGAAATGAGTAGCTCACCTCTAAAGGGGATTTAGCTAAAAACAAGAAGAATGGGGTGCAATAGTCCTATATACTGGACTCCACAAGAACCCCATTTCAATGTAATGTAAATCATTTGCATGTCGGGTTCACCCTGTAGCGCTCTAGGTATGCATAATTATATTCGAATGATTTTGCGGTTGACAATTTGATTGCTTTTTTGAGTTGTCCTATCCGTAAAAATTGTCAAAGTTCGGTGTAGAGAAAGAGAACTAATTGTCGTTGATTTATGATTGTGAGATCGGTGCATGAAGGCGAAAATTTGGACCCAGATCAGTCGGTGCCTTGATTAAAGTTTTTGAATACTAATTTACTAATTCATCTCTACTCTTCTTATTCTGATTCTCAAACCAAGTGTCTCTGGTTGCTTAAATAGTGATTAACTGTATCGGTTACGGACACAGCACGAGTTAGATCTCTGGTTAGGACTGTTGAAAGGTGAATCGTCTACCTAATTAATATACTGTTTTCTGCTGTCAAGTAAGGACACAACTGTAGACAGTAACTGATAAGAAGTAACCTACATATAAGTAATATTATTTTTTTTCTTGGACACAGCACGAGTTAGATCTCTGGTTAGGATTGTTGAAAGGTGAATCGTCTACCTAATTAATATACTGTTCTGTTTTCTGCTGTCAAGTAAGGACACAACTGTAGACAGTAACTGATAAGAAGTAACCTACATATAAGTAATATTATTTTTTTTTTTTTCTTGGTTGGTGGTGGTGTTGGAATAACCACCGTTTTACCCTTTTATTGGATGGTTGGTAACTTCCTAGCTAAGACATTTCTGTACTGCAACTTCCATCCTGTTCTTGGTCATCCTATCATGCATAGTTCTTGCTACAAAACATACGGGTGTCTCTATTGTTGAATCCTATATTCTATGATATATTGGAGTGCTGATACAAGTTGTATACGCCTCACAAAGCTAGGAATATTGAATGCAAGACGAACATTATGACAGCTCAGACATTTCTGTACTGCAACTTCCATCCTGTTCTTGGTCCTCCTACCATGCTTAGTTCTTGCTACAAAACATACTGGTATCTCTATTGTTGAACCCTATATTCTATGATATATTGGAGTGCTGATACAAGTTGTATACGCCTCACAAAGCTAGGAATATTGAATGCAAGACGAACATTATGACTTGGTTGTTGGTGGTGGTGTTGGAATAACCACCGTTTTACCCTTTTATTAGATGGTTGGTAACTTCCCAGCTAAGACATTTCTGTACTGCAACTTCCATCCTGTTCTTGGTCCTCCTACCATGCTTAGTTCTTGCTACAAAACATACGGGTGTCTCTATTGTTGAACCCTATATTCTATGATATATTGGAGTGCTGATACAAGATACAAGTTGTATACGCCTCACAAAGCTAGGAATATTGAATGCAAGACGAACATTATGATCTGTCTTCACAGTCCTAACTACCTTTCAGCTTCTTTGAAAAAGATCTCTCTCTCTATCTCACTCTTTAGTTTTTTTTATGTCTGAACTCCTCTCAGGTTACAGAGGAGAGAGAAAGAAAGAACGAATCGGTGTTATTGGTGGATGTGTCAAAGCTAGCAATTTGTTCAATACTCCCTAACTATGTCGAAGAGTCCCTATACCCTATAGAGTCCTCTACTGCCGATATTATGAATCAGGCTATTTTCATTGATAATACTGGTCCTAAAAGCCCCTGAATAATTTCGGACGCCCAGACCTGATGAGAAAAACAATCTCCAACGATAAATAATGACATTAATACCTATCTGGAGAAATTGTAGGAAGGAGGGAAGGAATGTAAATTATAAATTGCCAGAATGGAATTTGGGATGAAAACTGTTTAGAAAACATTCATTAATATCTGGAGAAATTGTAGGAAGGAGGGAAGGAATGTAAATTATAAATTGCCAGAATGGAATTTGGGATGAAAACTGTTTAGAAAAGATACAGGTAAACAGGCATGTATAGATACTGATATAGGTATGTATCTATCATAGGTACCTGTACCTATGTGTGTACTAATATTATTACAGGGTAACTTGAACTTTTTCTGATTTTTGAACGATTACGATTTTTCCTTAACTATTCCCAGGCAATGTGGCCGAATTCCACCCTTATTTTAAAGTTGAAAATTTTTAGAACATTTTATTTCAAATGCCCATATAGGTACCTAGGTGCGTAAGAGTGTTGCACACGTCGCTATGTAAAATATAAGGCAGATAATTCAGTAAAGATTAAAAATAGGTACCTCAGTGTCTCTCTCTCTCTCTCCCTCCCTCTTTCTCTCTCCTTCCCTCTATTTCCCTCTCATAAGAATCATAACATCCGTACTCTTCAAATATAAAATATAATACAAAAGCAGTTTTTAATAACAATTATCATCGTAGCTTATATTTACAATGCAATTTAAAAGAAATAATGAAAAAGGAAATGGTGACAAAAGTTTCTACAGGTTCTCGACTTGGATTTAAAATGAAGTGAACTTTCTAAAACTTCAGCTGACATTAAAGTGGAGATCGTTGTTGGGGAAAAAATGTTTTAAAAACAAATTTTTCTTGGCTGCATTTCTTCATTAGAAAACAAATAGCAAGCAATTTTCAAATTAAAATAAAATCAACAAGTATAATATATTGTACACCATGTCATATGTATGAGATGACGTACCTACTACCTACATACATAATGGGATACCTCATACAAGTAATTAACTTCCTAGCTTAACCTTTGATGTGGATACTTAGACACCCAGTAAGTAACTTCCTAGCATAGATACCCTGTATAAGTAACTGACTTAATTTCACAACATTTATCACCCCAGTTATCGTTTTTACAATCTGATATTGTATAATATTTTTTACGAGAAAATGATTCTCTTTCTCTCTCTCTCTCTCTCTCTCTCTCTCTCCCTCCCTCTTTCTCTCTCCTTCCCTCTATTTCCCTCTCATAAGAATCATAACATCCGTACTCTTCAAATATAAAATACAAAAGCAGTTTTTAATAACAATTATCATCGTAGCTTATATTTACAATGCAATTTAAAAGAAATAATGAAAAAGGAAATGGTGAACTACAGTGACACTATAAAGTACACTTAATACCCCTTGAGAATAAAACCATTAGAGGGATATTTCGTGTTCGCGGTAACTTATCTTGAGTTTATTGTTTTTAATGCGAGATTTTCTCGTTTATAAATGGTAACTAGATTTGGCCATCAAGACAGTCGACTAAAGACTAAAATCTGCTGCAGAAGAGACAGCTGAAATCAGCAGATTAGCTGGAATGCTGGATAAATACTTTTTTTTTAAACACTGGAATTATAGTATTCCAGCTCCATTTGGAGTAATGGTGAGTTCCATTATTTCCGTCAGATACATTTCCGTCAGATGTAGCGAGCGACATCAACACTATGGTCTAAAGTCAAAAAAGTATTTACAGATATTAGAATCAGATACATATGTACCAACTACCTACAACACTGGAATTATAGTATTCCAGCTCCATTTGGAGTAATTGTGAGTTCCATTATTTCCGTCAGATACATAGCTACCAAGAGCAGACTGTAGCGAGCGACATCAACACTATGGTCTAAAGTCAAAAAAGTATTTACAGATATTAGAATCAGATACATATGTACCAACTACCTACACATTGTTCCATTCTTTTACTTAATTTTCACTTCCAAGTCCAAGTTCAGTACGATTGAACAGACCCTGGAAAACTATTTATACAGGCACCAAGAGATAATGCATAGTGTGCAGTTGTACAAATAGAATAATTTTAGCCCATGAAGAAAGGTAGTTAGGACTGTGAAGACAGATCATAATGTTCGTCTTGCATTCAATATTCCTAGCTTTGTGAGGCGTATACAACTTGTATCTTGTATCAGCAAAACACTGGAATTATAGTATTCCAGCTCCATTTGGAGTAATGGTGAGTTCCATTATTTCCGTCAGATACATAGCTACAAGAGCAGACTGTAGCGAGCGACATAAACACTATGGTCTAACTACTCTAACTAAAGTCAAAAAGTATTTACAGATATTAGAATCAGTTATGTACCAACTACCTACATTATGTAGACCAAGAAATGTGCATAAATATAAATGAAGCAATGAACAAAATGAAATTTTGAGGTTGAAGACTACCTACATTATGTAGACCAAGAAATGTGCATAAATATAAATGAAGCAATGAACAAAATGAAATTTTGAGGTTGAAGGCTTGCTTACTGCCAGGGCCATTTGAAGCCTAGAAGACTTTTTGCCTCGCCAATCATGCCTCGCCAAACTGTTCTGTCTGAACACATACATACGAGGTTGAAGTTGATTGCTGGGAAATGACAATGTAGGTACCTATACACTTCATCTATCCCAAAAAATGCCAGTGGGTAGATACGAGTATGTACTATGTAGGTATGATTTAATTACCTATTACTTGCAATAAAGTAGAATGAAAACCTGTAGCAAAAGTATGTAGGTGTCTAATTAATTTTCCCATTGTTGTTTATAATTAATTCTGATCCAAACCATGTGCAATGGTAAAAGGTGACACATCCACCATTATAATAATTATTCTGACGTACCTAAGTATTTATTTATGTTCCTCGAATTCATTAGAGAAAAGCATTTTTCTGTACAAAAGCATTTCTCTGTTTATATCTATTACCTTTATACCTAATTAATTATAATATATTTATAATACTAGGTAGTAGGTACCTCTCTACATAATTATAATATCTTCCTACTTCCTACACATAGGTGGAGGTATAAAAACAAACAAGTCGGTTGAATAATTCCTGAAATCCACCTCTCTACAGATGAATTTCAACAAATGTTGCCCCTCTGTCATCCACCCCTTGGTCATTATAGGATATCAACTAACCAGAACCTAAGGGAGGCACAGACATCATCCGTTTGAGAGGGAAAAAAAGTAAATTGCATTTATAAAAAAATAAAATAAAAAATAAAAACACAAACAACAACTCTTTGGAAAAATACTGCAGGTGTAAAAAAAATCCCCTTTGGAAAAATAGAGAAATGAAAACTCGTCCTGTAGTTCTTTCTCTCTCTCTCTCTCTCTCTCTCTCTCTCTCTCCCTCCCTCCCTATTACTTCATAACTCTACCGCTCTACACTTTCCAGCTAATACCTACCCTCTACTACCCACAGAGCTCAAACCAGAGGGAATTCAACTCCCAGAGTCAGTGATGTTACATTGTAACATCCAGTTTTACGAATTAAATAAAAATAAAAACGAGAGCTGGAGTTGGGGAGGTTGGAGCTTTGTGGCTGAAAATCCAGAATGGGAGACGGGGCTCTTCCCTTGTTATTGGAGAGGGGGGAATTTGACCAAGAGACGCCAAGGGAGGGGGCGTGGGTTAAAAATACTTCGTGGGAGTCCCAAAGGGATGATGGCATTAATATTAGGTAATCATGAATCTGATTTCCATAAAGTTGGATGGATAATAATATTATGTAGAAAGCCAACCAGGCAGAGGAAGACCCTTTTTGGCAAGAATGACGGAGATAAAAGTGTTTTTTTTTTTTTTTTTTTTTTTTTTTTTTTTTTTAAGGGGGTTTTAAATTAAAAAAAAAAAATTTTTTTTTACACCAAGTCTCACTCGCTGTCCTCATTCCACAGCTTGTGAAATTATTTTCCACAACTTTATGAGATTATACCTAGGTATCAAAAAATTTGCTCTTTAAAATAGGTACCTACCTACGTAAATAATTAGACACAGGTACAAAGGAAGGCACAAAAACATGAAGAATAAAACACCATTAAGGTGATGACCATGATGGGGGGAAGTTTTAATTAACATTTTGATCAAAGTATACCTTTTCGACCTTTCTTAAGTGAAAATTTGGAAAAGCTTTCATTCCAAGAAATTGACATCTGTTATCTTCAAGTGGAATTTTTACGACACTGTGGTCCTTTCCTCTTAGATGAGCGAGTAGACATCTTCGATGAGAAAAGCTGATCTCTGAGGTTTGAACCTGAATTTGGGCACTGAATCTTTTGGGTTGAAAGTCCGATATAGTCTTTTTAAAAGCACTCTAAAATTTATGCGTAGAGAATTGAAAATATTTACACCACCATAAATTTTATACTTGCTTACGCTTTGGAGAAATATTAGTGAGGTAATTAGGTATGTTCTGTGTAATTAATTATGCCCCCCTATCCGATATAGTCTTTTTAAAAGCACTCTAAAATTTATGCGTAGAAAATTGAAAATATGTACACCACCATAAATTTTATACTTGCTTACGCTTTGGAGAAATATTAGTGAGGTAATTAGGTATGTTCTGTGTAATTAATTATGCCCCAAAAGTCTTATCTCAAAGTGCCTACTAAAAAATTTAAAAGTCTTTTAAAAAATATCAATTCAGAATATACCTACATATTACAAGCGAAACATGCTCAGCGAGATAAAGAGGAGCGGTGAGGTGTACATTTGACAAATTTGATACAAATT